>NC_056743.1:1313667105-1313784605 GCF_019279795.1 Protopterus annectens | reverse complement strand
CATTCTCAGCCTTTGTTCCATGTTACACTGCCCTAATCCCTTGGAATATTGTCCAAATGCTTAATGAATTGTAAGATGTTGTAACACAATGCACACCTTTATGAAGGACTAGCTCACTTAAGGAATCAATATCTCTTGAATTTGTAGAACATGAACTCTGCAGGATTGTATATCTCCTAAAATAGGTTTAAAGGCATGAGGGGACTTTAAGTTTTAACAAACTTGGCAAGCCCACTGGACTCAACTGTCCCCTTTCCGAGCTGACTTGATAGCACTGTGTGGTTACATGACTTGCTCAGAGTCATACAGTTGGAAACAGAGGTGGAACGAGTCAATCTCTATAATCTTGACTACAGAAAATAGCCCATAACAGCTCAGAGTCTTAATTCTCTGCACTGAATGCCATTAGAGTTTAGTAATCAGTTGTTAGATTCTAAAATTAATAAGCATGAGTTAAGTAGGGACTTTTTGTATGACAAATTTGCTATAGTTTCACAGGCAAGGCTGTATTATGATTTTAAGTAAGAATAACTCAGAAAAGAAAATGGTTGTATCAGCATATTCTAGGAACATTGAAAGTAAAATGTTAGGAGTTGTAAAAAGCTTGAGGAGGAAATGGAAAGAACTTGTAAGAATGAATATTTATGGGATAATTTATTGATGTTTATTAAGCCTTTTTTGTATATTGTTTTAATTGTTATTGAGGACCCTCCTGCTTTTGTAATAAAACTCTGCATTCTTCTGTTTCTACCCAGAAACCCAATGGGAACATGCCAGAGCTCTTAAATATCACCATCTGGTCCGATTCAGGGTTCTGGGATATGTCCAGTTATTTTTCCTCTGTTGGTTCCATTTGTGGGAGAAACCTTAACATAAAGTCTCATCTGAATGGTGACACAGTTCATCATACAGCACCCCTTTTATGCTTCACTCATACATCAGTGTTTCGGCCATGACCAGAGTCCCACCCAGTACTAGAACCTATAGACTTCAGGTACAGAAGCAGATGACTTAAAGACTGTACCATATTCACATGTCAGCCTATATTAGCTTGTATGCTCTCAAATAAGGGAATTATAGTGAGTAGAGTACCGTGGTATCAGTAATTAGGTTGGTCATTTCTAGTATCTGCTTAAGGTACAGCAGAGAAGGTCTGGAAGAATTTTTCTAACAGTGACATGTAAGAGAAGCATACAACTGTAGGGAAGCAGTCATGCTACCAAAAATAGAAAGGGATCTGCAGATACTTAGATAATCGAAAGGTAAAGTTGCAGTGTGACGATGCAAAGAGACCAGGTGGAGTATTGGCATCCACAGAGAGTGGCATCAACAATAAAAGGTAAGACATCATTATATATTTGTAAAGACAGCTTCTAAGACCACATCTGGAGGACTGTGTTCATACCAAAAAAGTCACCATGGAACCATTGAACAAAAGCAGACATTTATTCCATCAGTTATAAGTCACCCCTTAAAATCTCAAAACAGCACATAACATACAGGCATAAAAAAAAAAAAAAAAAATGAATTAAAAACAGATAAGTTCTTTCTTCCTGTGTTTGTACAGAACTTCATCAGATAAAATACAGCTAAAACATCAGCTGATTAAAACTCGCCTAGAGAACTCGCCCTTGACCAATCAGATCATCACATACAGCCAAGGCCCTCAGCCGATCGAGATTACCATTGACTCATAAATCTATATAAATTTAATCTCATTACAAAGCAGTGTTTAATTCAAAAAACTTGTTATAAATACCAAAAAAAACCCTTTAGAGGCCTAAAGATATCATAAATACATGAAGTATGTTGATTATAAACCATAAAACACAGGATACCATATGCAATATATATATATATATGGATCTAGGACTATTGAATGAAAGTGCAATAGTCCGAATCCACAATACCCGAACGCACTTTAATGATGTTTTAAATTTTGCGGTTTAGTGCATTTCGTGTAGTCGTGGTTCGATTAATATGTGTTGCTCATTTGGTATTCGCTGTAATGGATTTTCGTGGAACTGATATAGACCCATATATATATATATATATATATATATATATATATATATATATATATATATATGTATATATATATATATATATATATATATATATATATATATATATATATATATATATATATATATATATATATATATGTATATGGATCCATATCAGATCCGCAACAGAAGACTTACCAGATGATCAAATCACCGAGACCACATGGCCAACACAACACATCTCCGACAATGGTAACTATAACTACTGCGGAACGGAATGTATTCCCTTTTCTGCAATAATATAAAAAAACAAAAAGAAACGTGTATAGCAGGGGGCAAGTCCCCCTGTACCCTCCATGTGGGGGGCTGCACCCTCCACACCCTCCCTACTTAAATATACCAACTCCAAGATTGCACCACATTGCGGAAACGGGAATACATCCCATTCCGCACTACTTATGCTTACCATTGTCAGAGGTCTGCTCTGTTGGCGATGTGGTCTCGGTGATCTGGTCGTTGAGTAAGTGTTCTTTCATGGAACTGATAGGTTCCCATATATATATATATATATATATATATATATATATATATATATATATATATATAAGGGTCTGTGTTATAACAGCGAACGATCAAAAGATTGAATGTTGTTATATCGACTACAAAAGAACGAAAACAAAAAAGAGCAAACAGCCAGAACTTGGAAAAAATTTGCTGTTCCCAAAAAAACCCCACACTAAACACTATTTTAAGTGGGGGGCTTCACCCCCAGAACCCCCTACTTAAATATACCAACTCTGAGATCGCACTATAGTGCCGAAAATGGCAAAATTACAGAAGCAGCCAAGTGACTTCTTTCCCAGGGAAAGAATTAGCTTAAAAGCTGCTTCGTCATTTTGCATTTTCGACATTTATAGTTCGACAAAGATGCATTCGACATAATGCGTCTCGTTCTTCTGACAGGAACCCTACATATATATGTATGTGTATATTTGTATGTTCTCTTTTATGTTTGGGCATGTACAGAAAATATATAAAAACTAATAAATGAAAAAGGGTTAAAACAATAGACTACTACAGGTTTTTATCTGGAGAGGGATTTTAACTTTAATATACATGCAGTGGAGCAGTATTCACTCAGTCATGGCCAACTGCATTTAAGGTGAGTTGCGAATACAACTCTTGTTTTTCCAGTTGCAGATGCTACAGACCACAATTCTCACTGTGGTCCACCTTCTCAATAACAAATAAATTCATGTCCTAGGCTATTCATAATATGCTTTGCCAAAGCACTGGTAGTTTTCCTTTTACAGATATCGTAGGAATGCTGATGCATCCTCTCCTTGAGCATTCTCTCTGTTTTACCAATGTAAAAGTATTTACAATATTGGCAAATAGCTGCATAAACCAAACCTTTACTGCAGCAATTCTATTTTCCTTTATCTTATAAATTCTTTCTTAATTTGATGTGTCTCCTGTTTTGATCCACTTACAGAAATGTCAGCATCCACATCTACACATGTATCTAATATTATTATTAACCCTGGTCTGTTTGGAAGACCTCTCTAAGATGTTCTTTAAGTTGAGGCCTCTTATAAACACCACCCCAGGTTTTTCTTTGCATATTCAGGCAATTCACCATCCCTTTTTTTATTGCTCAATTCTTTGTTAGAACCCATCTTACAATCTGCTTTCAATGTTAAAAATAAAAGGTAAGACATCATTATATATTTGTAAGACAGCTTCTAAGACCACATCTGGAGGACTGTGCTCATACCAAACACGTCACCATGGAACCATTCAACAAAAGCAGACATTTATTCCATCAGTTATAAGTCACCCCTTAAAATCTCAAAACAGCACACTTTTGTAACATACAGGCATAAAAAAAAAAAAAAAAAATGAATTAAAAACAGATAAGTTCTTTCTTCCTGTGTTTGTACAGAACTTCATCAGATAAAATACAGCTAAGACATCAGCTGATTAAAACTTCGCCTAGAGAACTAGCCCTTTGACCAATCAGATCATCACAGCCAGGCCCTCAGCGGTCGAGATTACCATTGACTCATAAATCTATATAAATTTAATCTCATTACAAAGCAGTGTTTAATTCAAAAAACTTGTTATAAATACCAAAAAAACCCCTTTAGAGGCCTAAAGATATCATAAATACATGAAGTATGTTGATTATAAACCATAAAACACAGGATACCATATGCAATATATATATATATGGATCTAGGACTATTGAATGAAAGTGCAATAGTCCGAATCCACAATACCCCAACGCACTTTAATGATGTTTTAAATTTTGCGGTTTAGTGCATTTGGTGTAGTCGTGGTTCGATTAATATGTGTTGCTCATTTGGTATTCGCTGTAATGGATTTTCGTGGAACTGATATAGACCCATATATATATATATATATATATATATATATATATATATATATATATATATATATATATATATATATATATATATATATATATATATGGATCTATCTTACTACGTCGACAAGTCAGAACGCATGACAGCGAACACCGGCCAGAAGATCGAAAGAGAAGACCGGACGGATGAAAACCCGCGCTGGAGAACATCGACATGGGAAAAGGCTGTGTATGCGGTGACGGACGTTAAGTGCGAGTAAGGTAAGTGCGACTGTGATAGTTTGTGGGTTAGGCGGGTTAAGTGAGTTAGGGTTAGGGCGGGCTAGGTAAGTGTCACGACTGTGATAGTTTGGTTAAAGGTTAAGGAGTTAAGTGAGTTAGGGTTAAGAGCTGGCCAGGTAAGTGTCGACTGTGATAGTTTGTGGGTTAGGCGGGTTAAAGGAGTTAGGTTAATGTGGAGTTAGGTGAGTGTGTGATAGTGGCGGACCTTAGGGTTAGGGTTTGGGTTAAGGTTGTAGGTAGTTGTGTATGTGAGGTTTAGTGTTGGTTTGTAAGGATTTTGGTGTGCTTGTGTTGTGTGTGCTTTTGGACCGGGATTTGTTTTGTTTGTTGCTTGTCGGGATTATGGTGTGTCGGGCATGTGAGGTTTCGTGTTTGTGAAATGTCGGTTATGTGGTGTCGGTGATTTTGTTGTCGGCGTTTTGACTTGTCGACGTAGTAAGATAGATCCATATATATATATATATATATATATATATATATATATATATGTATATGGATCCATATCAGATCCGCAACAGAAGACTTACCAGATGATCAAATCACCGAGACCACATGGCCAACACAACACATCTCCGACAATGGTAACTATAACTACTGCGGAACGGAATGTATTCCCTTTTCTGCAATAATATAAAAAAACAAAAAGAAACGTGTATAGCAGGGGGCAAGTCCCCCTGTACCCTCCATGTGGGGGGCTGCACCCTCCACACCCTCCCTACTTAAATATACCAACTCCAAGATTGCACCACATTGCGGAAACGGGAATACATCCCATTCCGCACTACTTATGCTTACCATTGTCAGAGGTCTTCTCTGTCTGCAATGTGGTCTCGGTGATCTGGTCGTTGAGTAAGTGTTCTTTCATGGAACTGATAGGTTCCCATATATATATATATATATATATATATATATATATATAAGGGTCTGTGTTATAACAGAATCGATCAAAAGATTGAATGTTGTTATATCGACTACAAAAGAACGAAAACAAAAAGAGCAAACAGCCAGAACTTGGAAAAATTTGCTGTTCCCAAAACCCCACACTAAACACTATTTTAAGTGGGGGCTTCACAGAACCCCTACTTAAATATACCAACTCTGAGATCAAGATTATAGTGCGAAAATGGCAAAATTACAGAAGCAGCCAAGTGACTTCTTTCCCAGGGAAAGAATTAGCTTAAAAGCTGCTTCGTCATTTTGCATTTTCGACATTTATAGTTCGACAAAGATGCATTCGACATAATGCGTCTCGTTCTTCTGACAGGAACCCTACATATATATGTATGTGTATATTTGTATGTTCTCTTTTATGTTTGGGCATGTACAGAAAATATATAAAAACTAATAAATGAAAAAGGGTTAAAACAATAGACTACTACAGGTTTTTATCTGGAGAGGGATTTTAACTTTAATATACATGCAGTGGAGCAGTATTCACTCAGTCATGGCCAACTGCATTTAAGGTGAGTTGCGAATACAACTCTTGTTTTTCCAGTTGCAGATGCTACAGACCACAATTCTCACTGTGGTCCACCTTCTCAATAACAAATAAATTCATGTCCTAGGCTATTCATAATATGCTTTGCCAAAGCACTGGTAGTTTTCCTTTTACAGATATCGTAGGAATGCTGATGCATCCTCTCCTTGAGCATTCTCTCTGTTTTACCAATGTAAAAGTATTTACAATATTGGCAAATAGCTGCATAAACCAAACCTTTACTGCAGCAATTCTATTTTCCTTTATCTTATAAATTCTTTCTTAATTTGATGTGTCTCCTGTTTTGATCCACTTACAGAAATGTCAGCATCCACATCTACACATGTATCTAATATTATTATTAACCCTGGTCTGTTTGGAAGACCTCTCTAAGATGTTCTTTAAGTTGAGGCCTCTTATAAACACCACCCCAGGTTTTTCTTTGCATATTCAGGCAATTCACCATCCCTTTTTTTATTGCTCAATTCTTTGTTAGAACCCATCTTACAATCTCACTTTCAATGTTAAAAATAGTTGTAAGAAACATTGAAACTATGCTAATGGAGAATAGTTACGTGACAGCAGAATCATACACCAATCCACTGTACAAACACGTACAGAAATGCATGGATCTCGCCATACCTAATAGAACCAGGACACTCTCCTCCAAAAAAGGAAGACAGTCTGGTGGTCCCCTGCCATAAACAAACTCTACAACAGAAGGAGGAAACTGATGCAGAATAAGGTGAAGTCCCAAGACTGGAAAAACTCCCTTATCAGCCTCAACAAAAAGTTGACGTCCCTCATCAAATCCTCTAAAGCTAGCTATGAAAACAGAATTGCAGCAAATAGTAATGACAGCCACAAGGCCTTCTATAGCACTGTAATATGTTCTATATTGGGAAAACTAAAAGAAAGTTAAGGGACAAAATTTATGAGCATTTTAGGGACAGTTAATTTTTTAATGATATTAAGAATCAAAAGGTGATTTGTTACCATGTTTCAATATATAGTACATAGTTAAAGAAAGATGTACATAGTTAATGCAAAATAGTCATGACAGATAATAATTTTGGTACCCACTGAATAAATCCAGTAGAATAGGTGAATTAATCAATAACAATCCAAATTATCCTTAAAGACACCCCCCAGGATTCACGAAGCCTCCGTGTAAGAGTTATAACTCTTACACGGAGGCTGCAGTTAAACGGAGTGATGTCAGCATGCTTTGCATATTCATGAGAGCATGCTGAATCACACCTAAGTCTAACACGGTCCGTGTAAGACAGTAGGGGGAGTGTCCGTAGGCCGAGCCCTGCAAGCGGACACGCCCCCAGAAGTGTAAAAGTGCCCAAAGTAGACACCCACAACAGAGTCCACGGAAATGTGAATAAACACAACACAACACATGCCCCTACAGACTATAAACATAAAAGAAATATAAATGAACATGTTATATATTTTTTTAAATTGTAAAGATGTTTAACCGTGAGTGCTTCGTTTGCTGGGCGTTCGCGCAGCTACAGTTAGCAGTCAGTGGGAAAGCATATAAGAACTAAATATGCAAAGTAAGCCACGAAGCAATAGCGTAGCGGTAGAGATGTTGGCTGAAGAGCAGGCATTCATGGTTTGAGCCCCCACAACACCAATTTTTTTTTTTTTGCAAAATAAGCAGGAAACAAGTCCCTGACAAATATGTACACATAAAACCACAATTCATGTAAAATGTAATGAAATAGCCCATTTATATTGGAGACATGTGAGGTACCAAAAGAAGAAAAAATGTCAGATGTGCTCATAGCTGAGCTACAGTTTAACAGAGTGAGTGCATGTGCCCGTAGATGAGCAGTGGTTTAACTGGTGCAAAATGCATGCCCATAGCTGAGCAGTCATTTAACATGTTGAATCTATGTGCCCCTAGCTGAGCTGAGCGTAATATGCTTGCCGATAGCCAAATGAGGCTTAAAGCAGCGTACCCTGTTTGCGCAGAGCTGCGCACCGCGCAAACAAGCTAACCGACGGGCAACGTTGAGCAAGCCGTATCAAAACTGCCTTTACACAGACACACCCCTCAGCATGTCTAGACAGTCATGAAAAATAAAAAGCAGTGGCCAGGTTCGAACCCAGGATACTATACACCATAGTCAAGGTACAGAACCACTAAGCCATGACAGCAGTACCTAGAAATGGAATAATAGCTAATATATAGGAATGAATACAAACTACAGCATGACAATGCAGGTTTACTGAAGTTGATACAATTCCAAAATGGCCAATCACAGATATATGTGGGAAAAACGGACTATATAAGCCCCATAGGCGGGAATACACAGCATAAACGATTGTAGAACAGACCTGCAGGCAGAATGTCAGGAGTAGGAGAGGGTAGTCGCTTTCGAGCACAGAGGTGAGCTGTTGAGGAGTCCAGGTACATGGCCTGGCTCCTAGTCCACAATCATGAGGCCCAACTCATGCAGGGCCAGGTCCTCTGGGGAGCATACAGGGCTGAGGCGTCGGACCGGTTGGCTCATGAACTCACCAGTGCCACAGGGATTCCAAGGACAGGTGAGCAGGTCCGTCACCACCATGCGGACCTGAAGAGACGCAAGCAGGACCAACTGAACCTTTGGATCCAGGAGGCCCGGCAAACACCCAAAGCCCCACCACTGAGTAAGTAACATTTAATTATGTATGTAAAAAGTTAAACTAGCTGATATTATGGAGATGTGTATTCCAATATTACTTCATTTATATTACAGCTGCAGGTGACGTTCTGCGAACCGCAGAGCCTATGGCGATAGGCTGGTGCGGTTGCGCCACCAGGCAGGTCAGTAATCCACTACCAGTAACTGTAAAGAAATATAAAAGTATGACAGTCAGCAAAAGAGTGCAGTGTAGTCAGTAAGGAATAAAATCTGCAAGTAACAGTGTGAAAGTGTATGCAAGTATTGCTTGATTACAACAGTTTCCAGCCTGTAAGTTTAAGCTAAACATGAAACTGTCCGACATATATCCTGAAATAAAAATGCCCTGCCTGTAAGAAAATAGTACACAACCTGCAGCAGGCTGAAAAGTATAGCTGCAGAAGATGAAAAATCACATGTGTGAAATATATCCCTGTGGAAATACTGAAACATGACAGAAGTGAGACTGCTGGAAAGGATTGTAATAACTACTGTTAAAACATGTCAATAAAGCCTAGAAGTGCCATCCTGAATAGTAAAATGAAAGCAAGTGAGAGAGTGTGAGAAAGTGCCATGAATCCAGCAATACAGTAGTAATAACCCCTGAATAAAGTATACTGCAGTCAAGACAGAATGAAATGCATGTCAGATTCAAAACCAAACAGCTAAATCTGTTCAAAGTGTTGCTGTATCTGGAATGTGTATCCCAAAATCAGGAATTGTTGCTCTCAGTCTGCAATATGCAGATAGGATGTTTGTCTGATATACCAAACATCCACACTTGTCTACAGCCATATAAAGCAAATGTAGCCTTGATGTAGCTGAACAAAGCTAGATATGAATGTGTATGAAGAACCATAAAATGTATATTGATGTTGCATTAACAGTCCTATCACCAAGCTGAAATAGTTAACATATAGGAAACTGTAGTTAGAACAGTAGTGTGTATATAACTGTAGCTATTAGAAATGTACAGCATATGTATTGTTATTCGAAGGTGTTAATATTACTTTCTTCACCCCACCCTATAACTACATATAACCCATTCCACGTGAAAATGGTATGTGCAATCACAATTAACACCCCTGGACGTTTGTCCTGTTGGGTCATATATATTTGCATGTCTGTTGATGCATCTGCCCTGTTCATACATCCACACCTGATGGCCTGTTGCCATCAATTAACCCTGCATGTTGTTGGACTGTGTATTTCTGTTCAAATTATGCATGTGTTATGCACGCTGTTCAATGGTGTGAATATCTGGGTGTTTGGTTAATGGGAATACTAATGCATGCTGTTACAACTAATTGTGAATGGTATTATATGTCACTAACCCAAACTGTCATGACATGATGCAAAACATAGTACGACAGGGAAGGCGGGTTCCAGCGGACCCACCTCTCCCACCTCAGCTGGCGAGTGCACCTGGCACTAGTGCCGAGTCCGGACCCTCCTCCGGTGGCCCTGTGCCACCTGCGGGTGGAAGCGCTGCAGGGATGGGGCTCGCCCCTCTGCAAGTGTGGTCGGAGGAGATCCACCACTCACCCTCCGTAGCGTCCGGACTGTGGTGCGTAGGGAGATTTGGGACTCTGTCCTTGAGCCCCTATGCCAGCTCGAGGCACGGGTGGCGCAACTAACGGGCATGCCTGTTGCCCCGCCTACACAGCCCCCAGCACAGTCCCGTCCTGGGCAGTGAAGGAACAGTGGCAACTGCCTATGGGTGGGGATATCAGTTCCACTGTTGCCATCTGTGGGCTCATGGGCTCTGGATATCCAAACCTCCATCCCCGTCAATTGTGTAACCCCCCCACACATGTCATACACCGCCCCTGTATGCGTCTTGTTTGTCTTGTCTGTTAACCTACCCAACCTACCTCCCCAGCTGTACCGACTACCTTCACCTGACATACCACTCACACCTGAAAAAAAAAAAAAAAAGGGCACTCTGTACCCACAAAAAAATTACGCCCCATACATAGCTGCCCATTCCGCACACATGTCTACTGGACATGAAACCTATCAATTCCAATTGGCTGTACAACAAGTATTATTGTTGTCCTGACACCTCTCTCAGGGGTGGAAGGTTTCAAATGTCACACCAAATTACATATATATGCACAGCTGTTGCTGATGAAGAAATGGGCAGCTATGGGCCTTACCTACATCCCTCCTGCACATCCCAAGCTTGTTTCCCTACTGTCTTACCCTCTTTGTGACCCCTTTTCACCACTTTCCTGTCTCCCCATTTTTCTTTTCTTTCAAGGAAAATAAGCGGGTGTGCGCAAGAGTAAGCACGTTTAAGTGGTTGTAATCAGGTGTGCGCTTGTGTGTGCGGAGCTAACCGCCAGTGCGCATGCATGAGCTCCGCGCAAACCAGCGCTAACCCGGTTACAACTGCTTAAAAGTGCCTTAGTCACTTTGATTGACAGGTCCTGTACTCAGTTCAAAAGAAAAATAAAATCCCACTGTGAGTCCCGAACCTAGGACCTTGGCAACTGTAGTCTGCATGACTTACCACTAAGCCATGACTCTTATACGAGAACATTGTGCTAAGGTAAATATATCATGTAACAGTAGGAATGAATGTAAAGGGAATATAGATGTGTAGTACACAAAGCATGACATTCAGAATTACTAACAAAACTGGTGGATTTCCATAATAGTAGTGTGTGAACAGAAACAGCCATGCTAGTTGGAAGATAGTAGGTAATAATGTCACTATAGCACCTTGCAAGACACACACATACTCACAGCAGGATAAGCACTGCCCATACCCCACAACCTGTTACAGGAACACATCTGGACCAAGTAATAAAATATGTGGAGCAAAGGCCCAAAACCAGGGACACATTACAAATAATGTTACAACAAACGCAGACAGTTCAGAAAGTAACAGGGTCTACACTTTGTGGGATGTTTGGAAGGGTATTCAGTCTGGAACTTGAATGTTTGTCACCATATTCTGACTTGAGCCCAGAGTGACTTGCCAGAAAAAGGTGTGCATGAGATATTGACCAAAATATGAGGCAGAAATGTGGACAACCTGCAAATATCTGTACACATGACGGGTCCGACACCACCATATTTGAATAGTTAAGAGCCTAGACATAGCAACAGTGAATGACTTACAGGGATGCCCCACAGACCCCATGTGAAATGTACAAACAGTAGGCAGAAAGGTGTAACACATGCAATGGTAACTATGGAGTCCGGAAAGTATTCACCACTTGCATGGCAGAAAAAGTGTAGTAATACATATGCTCATGCTAACCCACAGTCACAACTGCAGCATACCAGACATGTTAATGGGTGTACCCCACTGATATGTACTATTCCATGAGGCACATAACAGATGAACCTGAAAGTCTCTGGGGCCTGCTCAGCAGCATACTCAAATACCCTAATAGATGTCAAGGCCCACACCATGGCCAGACCACACTGCATGCTGTAACACCCTAGGAGATATAGCAAGCATTCCAAGGTGTGAATGTACATGGAAAATAGGAAAGCTACAGCAGCACACTACAGTCAAGACACCTAGCAGGCATAGAAGTAGTGACTGTAAAGGGCAACTATTGAAGCCTTAGCAACAGAGTGCAAGCAAAAGTGAAAGGAAAGCACACACACACACACACACACACACACACATTAACAGTAGTAGTAGTTGTAGGTGTCAGTGTACATACACAGCTAGTACAGGAAACTGGAGAAATGAATGGAGGAATGTTAATCTACAACACACCTGGAAAAATGAGAGAGATACCAACCTTTACACTCACAGAACATTGTCCACAGCATAACAGCATGGTCCCTGTCCTTAACATCTGAAAGGGCTACGCCTATCTCACACACCTTTTTATAGCACTGTTCTGAAATCACAGTGAGAACTGCAATCAGTACACAACTGGCTACATGCAATTAGCAAATGCTGGCTAACAATTGGTGCAGAGGCCATCACATGGGCATATGCAGATACCTACAAAAGTATGCTGTACTCCATGTCCACGCATGCAATACTTTCATTGCACCCTGAGAAGGACGTGAGAGACAGACAGAGAGAGAGAGAGAGAGAGAGAGACAGAGACAGAGACAGAGAAAACTGCAATTAAGCAGACAGAAACAAATTGTTCAGCAACAGCTACCTGAAAGCTGACAACTGGGAAGTGGAGCAGCAGGACAGAGAACCAGACAGCAACACAAGCAGCTGTGACAAACACAGGTAATGTAAAGTAATACTATAAAGGTCTACATACTGTGAACCCTCCATATGTGTCATTGGTCTGTATCCATATGTATATGAATATGTGTAAAGGGCAGGGGACATACAGCAACTATCAGTGAAGGCTGTACATACATTTGTATGTGAGAGCATCTATGTGCACATATCAATGTTGTTTGATTGTAGGTTGTAGTGCCATGTACAAAGTAGGTTACACAGTTATGTATGTTTAGCAGTATGTTAGTGTGTATACAGTATGGTAGACAAATATGTTGATATACCTGTCTAACATATAGATATGTATGTATGTCAACATATGTATGTGTATATATATATATGTATATATATATATATATATATATATATATATATATATATATATATATATATATATATAATATGCATATATGTATACATACATAGAGAGAGAGATGTAGGAATACATAGACAGATGTAGATAGAATATTGTACAAACATATCTATGTAATGCACACATACAGATATAGATATATGTAGATACATATACATAGACAGACTGATCTGACTACCTACAGGTATGACTGTATATGACGACCTGCAACACAGCCTGTCCCACCCCTCTGTCACTCACACCCCTCTGTGCCCCCTCCACATCTATAGCAATATATGTACATCAATATATATATGTGTATATGTATACGGACATATATATATATATATATATATATATATATATATATATATATATATACATATAGATATATCTATATACATATATATATATATATATATATATATATATATATATATATATAGAGAGAGAGAGAGAGAGAGAGAGATGTATAGAAATTCTGAGTGAGGCACATGTGTACAGATGTATTGCAACAGATGCCTGGTGACAAAGGCATGGAGTGAACACCAGTGTCAAATCCGGAGTACCATACCACATTCCAGATCACCTACACCAGTAACCACCAGATATGTGATTGGCTGCCCACCACTGCATGTGTCAGGGGTGAGCAGGGTCAGAAATGTGTACAATAGTGGCCCCAATGATATTCACAGTGGCACACTATCCCTGGAATACCTGCACATGGTATGTGTCAGCGGACATGGTGAGTCAGGTATGGACATGTAGGTCGGTGTACCCCTCCACACCACATAATGGATGCCATGGTATGGACCTCACATGACAGCTACAGAGATGGAGAAGGACACAGTGACATGTACAACACTGTGACAATGCACTCAAACACATTACCAATGCACAGTGACTGACAACACCACAGAGTACACATATGCTACCCACATAGAGGTTACCACTCCCGGATTTACATATGGAGGTCACACCCATGACAGATGTCCAACAACCATAGTAACACCTCCCACCATCCACAACCTAAATGTCTGCTTTGTGTCGTCTGTGCCACTGCAATAGTGTGCACATGTGGAGGTAAGAGTTCCTACCCACAGATAAGACATACCCTGCAATAAACCACACAGTGTTAAGAAGCAAGACTCCCCATGAGTACATGTCACACATACCCCTGCTGAATGTTAGTCAGATAGGTAATATGCCATATGAGTCACCCTGTGTAACTGTGTGACAGCAGCAGGTACCATCACACCACATGTGTCACAATGGTCAGGGTAGCAGAACAGTACGCTGCTGTAGACACAGGGGCAATAGCATATTGTATAGTATTGTATCGTAATGTAATGTATTGTGTTGTATTGTATTGGTATGGTGAGGTGCCTCCTTCATGGAGTGGAACCACTGCTGCTGTGCGCCAGTGTACAGGTACATATCCTCTAGTCAGGCTAGTGTTACATAGCACTTCTATATGTGTGTTTAGCTCCTGTCAGAGGTTATGTAGCATGCAACTGGGGATACCATCAGGTCCCATCCATGTTGTGTATTCTGCTGTCCTGCGGGTGTCTCACCTGGACATCTGTGATGACAGGGAGGTTACAGTCAGCTGTGATAACTATGCCTTATTTCGGGGGAGAGGGCGGGGTGACACCTGCACTGAACCTGTCTGCACAATGTTGTCGATATCTGTGGTGTCAGTGAAATATTTGTTGTGTACTACCTATGGGCATAGAGGATGGCTCCTGACCAGGTTGCTAACATAACTGAAGAAGGCCTTCTGGTTATCTGTAGTTTCACTCTTGATTTCCCTCTCAAAGTTGCCCATGTAGTTTGTATGATGGAAAATAGATCCTTACCAGTGCTGCTCAGACATGCCCTCCCTTTAGTGAATTATGCTCTGTCTTGCAGTAGCTTCCATCTCCTGTAATACAATCTGTCTATGGCTGGGGTCCATCTGACAGGATGCTGTCCCTTTGTGGAGAGTGTCTTGGTCATATATGGGATTGCATGATCCATGCATTCTCGGAGATGTCTGTAGAAAGCAATTGTGTAGGGGTCAGCATTTTGGGTTGTATCTGCCACTGGCCCAGTGGGCTGAAGGGATACCATATCACTGTTACAAAGTGTAAAGTTTGTATCTGTAATGTTATGCACTATAGTCGTTTGTGCTGGTGGTGGAGGTGGGATATGTATATCCAGGGCAATCAGTGTGTGGTCAGCTCACAGTAGTTGCCGATGTAGGCCATACAGTACCTAGATACAAACCCCCAGAGTGAGGAGGTGCTCTTGACCTGAATCAGTGTTCTGACGGCTGGGCTTTGGTAGTATGTTGTATGGAGTCTGCCAGGTACTGTTGCACAGTTGCTGGCCGAGCACTGATACCTGGCCATCTACATGTGTATCCACCAATAGACAGACAGATGTTACATATGTGAGATATGTTGTATCATAACAATCGAGTAGCATGTGTAGTATGTGTGCCAAATTCTGCTGACATATATTGCTGATACCAGGTTATTTTCTTTCTCAGGTACATGGCCCACCCGCGGAATCCCACCTACTCCACAGCTGAGGATGAGGAGATACACCAGAACCTGGTGCGGGATTATGCAATACTCTTTTCCCGCACCAGCCAGAATCAGCAGGAGAGGGCTGCACTGTGGCAAGACCTTGTCTGTCGGGTAAATGACATAGGCATGCATAATAGGACATATGAGCAGGTACGACATCACTGCAGTGATTTAATCAGACATGTCCGTCAGCGTGCGTCAGACATCCACAGGCAACAGGTCGCCACAGGTGGTGGGGTGGCTACACATCCCCCACTCACCAGACTGGAGGGACTACTCATGAGTGTAGTGGCTCCAGTCCGCCAGCAACAACAACAGCAGCAGACATGCATTATGATGGAGGCTGGAGCCACACAGCAGCAAGACAGTGAACGTGCAGGTAATATGCCATATGTATAGTTGACTGTTGTGTACACTGGTAGTTAATGCATGTGTGAGGTGTGTCCTTGGTTTGTAGCTGTCACCATAGTATTTAATGTGCAAGTGTGATATCCTCAATATTAGCTGCTGACCTGTGGAAGGTGACTGTTGTACTCCTGACCTGTATCATACTCAGTAACAATGGCACAGTTGTGCCCACTGACATTAGTTTCTTCACGTCTGCAGGGCCCTCTGGTATAACAGCAATGCAGCCTATCCATGCTGGTGAGAGTGTATTAACAATTCCTGTAATAGTGTTGATAGTAATAGTACTACTTGGCTCACTTAGTAGTGCTCTTTGTATGCATGTAGGTGTGTCTGTGTCTGTGTGTTGATATCACGCATACTGAGTACTGTACAATTGTGTGAAACTGTGTGCATGTGTGCATGTGTGCATGCATGCACGTGTGCACATGTGCATGTGTGCACGTGTGCATGTGTGCATGTGTGCATGTGTGCACGTGTGCACATGTGCATGTGTGCATGTGTGCAAGTGTGCACCTGTGCATGTGTGCATGTGTGCACCTGTGCACCTGTGCATGTGTGCATGTGTGCATGTGTGCATGTGTGCACCTGTGCACCTGTGCATGTGCATGTGTGCACATGTGCATGTGTGCATGTGTGCATGTGTGCATGTGTGCATGTGTGCATGTGTGCATGTGTGCATGTGTGCACCTGTGCATGTGTGCATGTGTGCATGTGTGCATGTGTGCATGTGTGCACCTGTGCATGTGTGCATGTGTGCATGTGTGCATGTGTGCACCTGTGCATGTGTGCATGTGTGCACCTGTGCATGTGTGCATGTGTGCATGTGTGCACCTGTGCATGTGTGCATGTGTGCATGTGTGCACCTGTGCATGTGTGCACCTGTGCATGTGTGCATCGCTGGTAATGTGTAGACATTGTAAACTGTGTTTCCTGTTTCCTTCCCACAGGTTCTGTTGCTGCTCTGGTGTCATGTAGCAGGGAACCTGAGTCAGGTGCCGTGGGTACTGATAATGATGACATCTGTGTAATGGCACAGGAAGGTATGCCAGGGTCCGCCATTGGTCAGCCAATTGACAGTACACAGCTGTCGACCCCATCAATGCGCACAGTTATCCTGCCAATAGACCCTTTGTCACCACTGTCCCTAGGTGATGGACAGCATACAGTGGGCATTGACCAGGGTAATGTGGTATCTGTGGCACATGCCTCCCCACACAGCAGCCATGGGCATGGCCCAGAGATGGTACCACACAGACAGATGTCCAGGGGTTCTCGTGGGAGCATCCATGGGCGTACTGCCCCTGTTTGCCCACAGAGGTCTTACAACCTCAGCTATGTTTCGGACTGTCATGCAGGCACAGTCACGTATGGAACGGTACACCAGACAGGGTCTGAGGGAGCTGGCAGCATGTCGCACAGCCATGACTGACAGTATGCGTGACATTGCGGCTGCCATCCGTGATTTCCCTGATGTCATAGACAGACGTTGTGGGGACATATTAGACCGGTTCCACAACTACATGTCCATGAGCCAGGGCGATGGTGGGTGGTTGAGGCATCGACGTGGCTGTATGCCAGCAACAGCAGCAGCTGGCAGTCATCGTGGACGACAACAGGGCCGCGGCCGCCCCCGTAGTGCCAGCAGCAGCCCCAGCAATGCTGGGTCTGTGCTGTCATCAGACCGCCCCATGAGACCACGTGCACGTGGCTCTGGCCAGGCCCGACAGGGATCTGCGTCCAGTCAACGAACACCTGCTTCTGATGACAATACCCAGTCTGGGTTGGTACCGGATTCGGTCCGTAGCACCCCTGCAAGGCACAGGTACCGTGTCTGTGGCCAGAGACACTGATCTGTATGACCTGGCAGGTACAGTCTGTGGCTGTCCACAAACACCAGTATATGGCAGCCATGAGGTGGAACTGTGTGCATCCATACACACATGCGATATGACAACACCTAGGGCTACCGCATACACGCACACACTGCATCAACATTGCCCCACCTTCTACTGCTGTCCCTCACCAACACACATACACATACATGTCAATTGGTGGTATCGGTGGCTGACTCAGACATACCAAGTTCACACCCTGTGCATATGATGAAACTGTGCCACCTCCTGCAATCTGTAACAACTGTGCAGGTACAGGTTAACATGTTGCTGATGCACAGAGTGACCACATAGATGTGTAGTAATAGTATCATGTTGTTAACAGTACTGTGTGCTGAATTAATTGTGGGTATATCACAGCATGCCTGATGCAGTAAGTGTGTGATTGTCATGTCCTGTTGTCTACACCCATGGTAAGTACCATAGTGTATCATCTGCACATGTTGGCATACTGGTGGTAATGATGTCAACAGAAGGCTACATACATAGGTAGCACAGGGGATAGGGTAATGAATGTAGTAATACACAATGATGGACATATAAATTGCAAGTGGCATGTTGCCCACACTAGACTCTGCATTGCAGATGTTTGAGGATGTTGATATGTGTGCAGTACTACACGACTGGTACAGGACACACAGGAGCACCCTAGCACTGCATGCTCACATCTCATACCATGCTAGACAGCCCCAACACACATAACTAACTGTCACAGGAGGGAGAGTCCCCATATATGTCAGGGATACTGTGGTGGCAGGCCAGGGAGCATACATCCTACTAAGTATGGAACCACTGAGTGAAGGCTCAGTGTCTGTTATTTGACATGTGTATTACTGCAGGTATGAGCACATGGGTTTCTATCCAGTTATTGTACATCCTGACAGTACATGGTCTGTACACTTGTGTGCACTGAGACTGGACCCTAGCCATCTGACCTGTGTATTTCCATGTACATGTGCATAGTGCCTGCATATTTGCAATGTTACCTACTGGAACTGGTACAGCTTGTTTGTTGTACAATGGACTACATGCAGCCCTGTTTACTGTAGCTTTGTTTGCATGCATGTTTGCTTGCAATTACCCTGGAATACTGATCACACCTGTAATGCATAGTTATAGAGCTTCTGTGGACTCCTAGTGCCATCTGCATAGCCTACTATATGTATGTCCATGTCCCACTTGACAGGATGTCACTGTTTGTCCTGTTCACATGTACAATGCCTGTGACACAATGCATATGACCTACCTGGCATGTGTCCACGTGAGCAGTCATATATGCTACTGCTAACTAATCACAGGCACTACACCTTCACACATTCATCTTCTGTTGAACTACCTGCTTTGCTAGGGACGGCCTGCACCTGTCACCCCTGGGCTTTCAGATATTGGCAAAGGCTCTTGCTACCCCCATAGTGCCTATGTTAGGCAGGGCTCAAATGACAAACCCACCTTCATAGATATCACAAGGGATAAGAAACTAAGAGTAATGCTACCCAACGCCAGAAGTCTAAACCTCCAGATGCATGCACCCAAAACACTCCTTGCCATGGAAAACATCGATATCTGTGCAGTAACAGATGCCTGGTTCAGGGCTACTGAGAGCACACCAGCACTACTGGGTTTAACCCGGTTGATTTCTTTGAAACAGTCACCAAGGCCATTGAAGAGGGGAAGGTGGTTCACACAGCCTACCTGGACCTTGCAAAAGCCTTCACAACAATACCCCACTTGGGCATTCTAGAGAAGCTCACCAGCTTAAATATCAGCCCCTATGTCACTAGATGGATTGCACAATGGCTCAAGGACAGAACCCACATGGTTAGCATTGCTGGAGCCATGCCAGACCCCACAACAGTTACGGGTTGTGTCCCACAAGGCTCAGTCCTGGGACCCTCTTGTTTGGTATATATTTATTGGAGGTACAGGCCAACACGGACGGACTGTGGCTGTCCAAATATGCAGAGGACTGCAAACTGGCCACCATAATCGACTCTCCAGCTGACACAATCATCTTCCAAAGGGGCATCGTAGCAACAGACAACTTGTGCCAGAGCCATGGCCTTCTGCTGAACAGTGTTTAGAAAAGGGAATGTGCATCTTGTAGTCTGTTCACCTAGTTGCCAAAAGGGACATTGTCCTGACACACACTAACCCCCCTCAGCCAAAAACACACACTTGCCAATTGCAGGATTCAAACCCCTATCTGAATATGTTATGACACTTGAGACAGATGCATTAGCAGAGCACGCTATTTGCATTACTGGAAGTTTTCCTTCTCCTGCTATACTTATAGAGTGCTGACATCATCAGTGTTTAGAAAAGGGAATGAGCATCCTGTAGTCTGTTCACCTAGTTGCCAAAATAGACATTTCCTTCACACACACTAATCCCCCTCAGACAAACACACACACTTGTCATTCACACGATTCAAGCCCCTACCTGACTATGTTATGACACTTGAGACAAACGCATTAGCAGAGTGCGCTATTCGCATTACTGGGAGTTTTCTTTTCTCCTGCTTTACTTATAGAGTGCTGACATCATCAGTGTTTAGAAAAGTGAATGAGCATCCTGTAGTCTGTTCACCTAGTTGCCAAAGGGGACATTGTCCTCACACACACTAACCCCCCTCAGCCAAAAACACACACTTGCCAATTGCAGGATTCAAACCCCTCTCTGACTATGTTATGACACTTGAGACAGATGCATTAGCAGAGCACGCTATTTGCATTAATGGGAGTTTTATCTTCTCCTGCTATACTTATAGAGTGCTGACATCATTAGTGTTTAGAAAAGGGAATGAGCATCCTGTAGTCTGTTCACCTAGTTGCCAAAATGGACATTTCCTTCACACAGGCCATTTTTTGCTTGGGCTAAAGGAAAGTCTCTCTGTTGATCAGTGGCAGTGAAAAACATTGAGCAGCCTGTCTGCCCCCGTGGGAGTGGTTACTGACTTGAAACTGTAGTTTTATTGGCCATTCTGGGTCAATTCCAAAACTCCTTCATCTTCCTCTCTTAAAACCCTGTTTTGCGTGGTTTTGCGTGTTTTTGAGCATAGCGCAACAATGGGCAGCGCCGCCTAATTGGGTTTAAACTATTCCTGGCTCCACAAAGTCTGCTCTTCACTTTTTCCCTTAGAACTGCTCTATCTCTCAATTTAAACACCATATTCTCATTCTAAGGCCCTTCACTGGTCCAATTAAGTAATCCTACAAGTTAGCACTATTAAACCATAAGCACTACTTACTCTTATAATCTCTACGATTACCCTGTCCTCTATTGGTCCATCTTAAATTCAGTTTCCCTATTACTCTAGCATGTCCAAAGGTCAGTCAATGGTTTCCTCTCCAGTCCAGCTGGTGAATCTGGGAATTTTGAGGCAATGTTACAACTGTCTCATGTACTCGGACAACCCTCTCCTCCTCCAAACAGGTTCAAATATATGTGAGAGATGCAACTATTTAGCCAAACTGGAGGCTGAGCTCTCTCATCTCAAAACTGGTGTAACCAGTCAGGAGGAGAAGGTAACCTCACACAACACAATTCCAGTATCACATAGTCCCACCACATCAGCGAACCAAACTCATAAATACACAAAAACATACTTGGAGGCTCTAAATAAAAATCTACCTAAGCAACAGAGACCTCCAAAGCAGACATCCAAGCAAACGCTACCTCAAAACAAAACACACACAACACATAACCCACAAAGTCAGTGTGCCAAGCAGCCACAGCCCTTAAGGCTGAATAACACACCTGATACTCTTGTTATAGGTGACTCTATTGTCAGACACACTGACGTCCCGCTCACCAGGCTGAATAAAGAGAAGGTCACAGTGATCTGCCTGTCGGGCGCTAGGATCCGCCACATAACGCAAGCACTCAGGTCACTCCAAAGCAAATACAAATATGACTCAGTCATTGTACATGCTGGTGTGAATGACCTGAGGCGTACCTCCCTGGACTACATGAAAAGGGACATAGAGGAGCTCTCTGATCATGTAGCCCAGGCTGGTATGACCCTGACCTTGAGCAGCATCTTACCCTCACCTAGAATGATGCCACAGTACAAAGACAAAATGATCAATTTTAACAATTGGCTAAAATTTTGGTGTCATTCAAAGGGGATCCAGTGTCTGTCAGCCTGGGATGACATGCTCGACAAGCCACGTTGCTTCGCTAGGGACGGCTTGCACCTGTCACCACTGGGCTTTTGGATATTGGCAAAGGCTCTTGCCACCCCCATAGTGCCTTTTTAGGCAAGGCTCAAAAGTCAAACCCACCCCCATAGAGAGCACAAGGAACAAGAAACTAAGGGTAATGCTGCTAAGCCAGAAGTCTTAACCTCAAGATGCACGCTCAAAGCTCTCCTCAGTATGGAGAACATCGATATCTGTGCAGTGACAGAAACCTGGTTCAAGGCTCCAGAGAGCACCCCAGCACTACCAGGCTATACCTCATATCATGCTTTTCGCCCCAAAACCCGGACGAACCACAAAGGAGGTGGAGTTTCCATATTTATCAAGGATATCCACACCTCCAGGTTAGTGGCATTGCAGAAGCGGAGACCATCCATGTGCAACTAACAGTGGCAAGACTGCTTTTCAGTTTATAGCATCCTACAGACCACCCTGTCAAAGTCAGGAATCCCATTCGGCTGTCCTGAAAACATTGGAGAACATGAAGATCTCTCCGAACACCATTATATTGGGTGACTTCAACTACCCAAACATTGACTGGAAGCACTACTCAAGCCCCAGCACCTTAGCCCAAAGATTCCTGGAAATTATAAACTCAAATGCTATGGAACAACTAGTCACCACTCCCACAAGAGGGGACAACATACTAGACCTGATCATTACCAACATGGGGACTCTATGCTCCACACCAGAAGTATATCCCTCATTGGTAAGATCAGACCATAAATTAATTTCACTGGATGTACACATCCCGACCCCACCCCCAGCCCAGAAAACCACAGTGAAAAACTTCTCAAAAGCGAACTTCTCACTTCTCAAAACCGAAGTGGAATCCTTCAAGGCCACAGGGCCAGTGGAAACTACAGCCCAAACTGCAGAATCCTATATAAATGCATTCTACAGACATCTCCAGGAATGCATGGATCATGCTATCCCAAACAAAACCAAGACCCAATCATCCAAAGGCAGGTCCAGTCTGGTGGACCCCTGCCATAAATAAACTGTACAACAGAAGGAGGAAGCTACTACATGATAGAGCAAAATCCCTAATAGGGAAGGCATCTCTGATCAGTACTAGCAAAAATTACAATCCCTCATAAAATCCTCCAAGGCCAGCTTCGAGAGAAAATTGCACAGGACACCAAAGACAATCATAAGGCTTTTTCAGTTATGTTAGAAACTTGGGATGCAACTCCCAGACTTGTTCTGAGTTGATTCTAAACGACAAAAATATACTGAACCCACAGACATCGCCAATATCCTGGCAGACAGGTTCAGTGCGAACTTCTCCACCCCTCCCCCAAAAGAGCAAATATCTATCCCGGCAGAGGGCTGCCTCCCAAACATCTCAGATGCTCAGGTGAAGGCTGCCCTCTCCAAAGCAAAAACACTGCTTCCATGGGACCAGATGGTGTCCCAGGTTGGCCCTACATGAACTACAAGAGGAACTAATCCCTCAAATAAAACAGCTATACAATCTCAGCCTCACTACAGGATATGTGCCCACAGAATGGCGTACAGCAACAGTGGTCCCACTCCATAAAGGTGGAGCATCTACGGACCCTGGAAACTATTGCCCCATAAGCCTGACTAGCTTAGTCTGCAAGGCTATGGAGAGGATCATCATGGAGCTCATAAACAAAGACATTGGGGACCTACAGACACTAGATCCTACCCAGTTCGGCTTTGTCAAGGGCAGATCCTGCCTTTTGAACCTGGTTGACTTCTTTGAAACAGTCACCAAAGCCATAGATGAAGGAAAGGTAGTCCACACAGCCTATCTGGACCTTGCAAAGGCATTTGACACAATACCACTCGGGCATCATAGATAAGCTATCCAGCTTAAATATAAACCCCTATGTCACAAGATGGGTCGCAAACTGGCTCAAAGACAGAACCCACAGAGTGAGAGTTGCTGGAGCCATGTCAGACTCAAAACCAGTCACAAGTGGCGTCCCACAGGGTTCTGTCCTGGGACCACTCTTGTTCGGTATATACTTTTCCGAGGTACAGGCAAACGTGGGAGGACTATGGCTCACCAAGTTCGCAGACGACTGCAAACTGGGCACCATAATCAACTCTCCAGCTGACACAAACATCCTTCAAAAGGTCTCACAGAGACAGATAACTGGTGCCAGCGCCATGGTTTAAAGCTAAATGCCAAAAATGTATAGTCATACCCTTTGGCAAAACAATGTGCCCACAAATTACCACATAGGCGGAAACCCATTAAGTACAGAGAAAGTTATTAGAGACCTGGGGACCCAAGTTGATAGCAATCTCTCCTTTGAAAACCACATTGCCAAAGTGGTTAGAAAGACCTTCTACATAGCCCACCTCATCACGAAGGGTTTCACATCTAGATCAAGAGAGGTAATCGTGCCCCTTTATTCATCCCTCATCAGGCCCATCATAGAATACAATGCCCTTTGGGATGTACCTTACCCGACACCTGCAGCAATTAGAAAGACCCCAAAAGTATCTCACCAAGAGGATCAAGGGTCTCAAACAGATGCCATATACTGCTCGGTTAAAAAAACTCCAGCTCTACTCAGTTGCATACCTACTTCGAGGCGATCTATGCCTGACATACAAAGCTATGTCAAATCCAGAATTAATGGACATGCTCCACCTCAGTAAATCTAAATCCCTTAGAGCCACACGCTTGAGGGACTTGAACCTCAGCACAGACATAAATAGAACTTGCTGGAGGGACAGGTTCATAACCCAGAGGCTCCCTTCGCTCTGGAATAGAATTCCAGTTCATGTGAGGCAGAGCACCTCACTGAATCTCTTCAAGAAGAATCTCGATAAGTGGATGGGGGATCATAGGTTTGTCCCAGGGATTACTCCTGTGTCACTATTAGACAGAGGCACAGTAAACTAAACCTTAAAAAAGGGCACAGTATACTCAAATCAAGGGGTGGCGTAAGCCATACAGAATCGGGCTAGGCTTATAACTGCTCTAGGGCAGATAGTCTAGTATGAACCTATGAACACACACTAACCTTCCTCAGACAGACACACTTGCCATTCGCAGGATTCAAACCCCTACCTAACTATGTTATAACACTTGAAATGGATGCATTAGCAGAGTGTGCTATTCGCATTACTGGGAGGTGTGTTTTCTCCTGCTTTACTTATAGGGTGCTGACATCATCGGTGTTTAGAAAGGGAATGTGCATCCTGTAGTGTGTTTTCCTATTTGCCAAAAGGGACATTTCCCTCACACACACAAACCCCTCTCAGACAAACACACACACTTGCCATTCACAGGATTCAAACCCCTACCTAACTATGTTATGACACTTGAGATGGACGCGTTAGCAGAGCGCGCTATTCGGATTACAGTGAGGTTTTTTTTCTCCTGCTGTACTTATAGAGTGCTGACATCATCGGTGTTTAGAAAGGGAATGTGCATCCTGTAGTGTGTTTTCCTAGTTGCCAAAAGGGACATTTCTCTCCCACAGACTTACACACACACCAACCCCACTCACACACACACTGCGCATTTGCAGGATTTGAAACCCCTACCTAACTATGTTATGACACTTGAGACGGATGCATTAGCAGAGCACGCTATTCGGATTACTGGAAAGTTTCTTTTCTCCTGCTGTACTTATAGGGTGCTGACATCATCTGTGTTTAGAAAGGGGAATGTGCATCCTGTGGGGAGGCAGACACCAAGCACACTATGGCTAAGCTGTCATTCCCTAGGGCAAACAGCCTAGTGTTGACCTCTACACCCATATGTTTAATTGTCAAATGCACATTATTTGTTGCTGATAGACTGTTTGCACATCTTTATTGCCATAGCATTCCCTGTTTGTATGAACAACTTGTGCATCTGTGGAAGATGTTTGCATATGGGAGGGATCCACTATATCACGTATGTCTCTGTAGTCATTTAACTGTGTGCACTGGGCAGACTGCTGTAATGTGGTTGGTTCCTGGAATAACACATAACAATACCAGATATGTGTGTCCAACTGCTAAACCGAGGTTTGGCCTAAGTGTGTGAGCATGCCCAGTTCAGCCTTCCCATGGCATGTTGTCAAAGTGTGTGAGCATGCCCAGTGTGAGCATTCCATATGTTGGACTCTGCAGCCCACCACATTTGTGGATGAGTGTGAACTTCAACAACTATCACCCGTTTATGGTTGTGTGTTGTGTGTCATGTTGTGTAGTTACTGTACAACTGCTTTGTGTGTGAACACAACAGGATTATACTGTGCCTGCAGTGTTTGCATGGGATACTTTGCATACAGTTGTCAACATCCTTTCACACTGACCTAACACTGTAGTACTGTATAGTGTACTGGTAGTACTTTGACTGTGGTGGACAGTATACTGGGCTTTACTGCTATCACTGCTTTACATTTCGATAGTGGGCACAACAGCCTGGTTAGGGGCCAGTTGTGTACATCTGACCATGTTGCATTCTGTTCAGATATGAACTACTTAAACCAGGCTTGTCCAACATTGGTAGTGTATTCCACAACATAGGTGTACATTTGCAAACACTAGCGATGTGCCCTAGTCCATGTCTAATGCTAGTTGGAGAGTGTGTTTGTCCTTCAACACACATTGTAAGTGGAGTTTGCCATGACATATGTCATGGTTAGTATACTGTGCCTCTGTCTACCTGTGACATGACAGTGATACCCAGGATAAATCTACCATCTCCCATCCACTCATCAGGATTCCTATTGAGGAAGATTGATAAGTGACTCTATGGGTAGCCTGTGCTGGGGGTTCACTCATGGGTGGGAGTGGCTTCCGTGTTATGGATCACGCAGTACAGCTTGTCCTATGTAAGTCAGTGCTGGGGTTCAGGTCTCTCATGTGCATAGCTCACTGCCATTCAGATTGTACAAGGTGCAGCATGTTTATTGATGCCAGCAACACAGGCAACACATGGCATCTGTGCAAGCTCTTTGATACTCCTGATGAGGTACTGTTGGGGACTTTACAGTTGATGGAGGTGTCTGCTGAGGTACATCCCACAGGGGCTATTGTAGTCAATTGTACCGCTGATGAAGGATGACTGCAGAGCCACAATGACCTCCCCTTATCTAGATCTGACAGCCTTCATGATTAGGTGGGTATATGGTATGTTTCTGTAAACACTACAGCACATGTTTGTCCAATGCAGGATATCTATCACCTTGTGTCCCCAGGTCTCTCATTACGTGTTAACTACATAATGGGTTAACACCTATGTGGTAATTGGTGGGCACTTACTGTATATCCACAGGGGTTGACTATACACGTTTCTGCACTTAGCTTGCTGCCATGGCTATGGCACCAGTTGTCTGTTTCTATGTGGCCCTTTTGTGGGATGCTTGTGTCAGCTGGTGGATCATATGTGGTGAGCAGTTTGTAGTCCTCTGCAAACATGTTCGGACACAGTCGTTCCATGTTTGCCTGTACCTATGGGACATATATACCAGACGGGGGAGATCCCAGGACAAAGCCTTGTGGGATGCCAGTTATATCTGGTTTGTAGTCTGACATAGCTGCAGCATGTCTGACCATGTCTGTTCTGTCCTTGGTCTGGTTTGCAACCCCTCTACTGACATGTGGGTTTATATTTAAGCTGGTGAGCCTATCTATAATGAACACGTAGGGTATTGTATAGAAGCCTTTGCAAGGTCCAGATACACTGTGTGGAGCACATTGCCCTCATCAATGACCTTAATGACTGTTTCAATTGAGTCAAACATGGTTAGGGGCAGGATCTGCACTTGAGAAGGCCACACTGGGTTGGGTCCGGTGTCAGTAGGTCCCCAATATCTTTATGTCTGTGGTACATGCTGATCCTTTCCATAGCTGTGCAGACCGAGCTTCTCAGGATTCTGGGGTAGTAGTGTTCAGTATCTATTCAGGCAACACCTTTGTTGAGAAGGACCACTGTTGTTGTACACTGCTCTTTGGGTACATATTCTGTGGTAAGGCTGACATTGAGCAGTAGTGTGGTTTGGCATTCCATTCATCTTGGAGTCCATGTTGCACTAAGCCCAGGACACCATCTCATACCATTGCTGCTGTGTGTTTTGCTTTGTAGATGTTGGCTGTTACCTCAGCGTCTGCAATGTCAGGGGGCCAGCAGTCTGCTGGGATAGATATTCTGCATTCGGGGGTTTGCACTGCACCTGTCAGGATGTATGTTGGCAATATGTGTGTGTGTTTGTGATATTTGTGTGATTCAGGGCATATCTGTGAATTCCCAACATGGTTCCTACCATCAGTTGTGAAAGCCTTGGGATTATCCTTAGTGTCCTGTACAATTTGTATCTTCATAGGTTCATAGGTTCATACTAGGCTATCCACCCTGGGCATTTGTTAGCCTAGCCAGAGTGTGTGTGGCTTTTGACACCCCTTTCTATGTGAATATTATGGCCATTTATGATTTGCTTTGCTGTGCCTTTGTCTGGACATGACACAGTGAAGACCCCCAGTGTAACTCTACAATCATCTATCCACTTGGCAAGATTCCTGTTGAAGAGTGTCAGTGAGGGGCTCTGCCTAACATGGAGTGGGATTCTGGTCCAGGGTGTGGGGAGCCTCTGGATTATGTATCTGTCCCACCAGCACATCCTATTTCATTATTTGTTGAGGTTGACATCTCTCACTCTCACAGCTCCGATGGATTTGTGTTTTCTGGGGTGGAGCATGTCCATTACTCCTGTGTTGGGCATGGCCTCCTACAACAGGCATGCAATGCCTCTGTGTAGGCAGTATGTGACTGGATTCAGCTGGGGTGTCTACAGCCAGGCAGCATATGACATATATTTGAGACCCTTTATCCTCTTGGTGAGGTACCTTTGAGGTCTTTCTAACTGCTGCAGGTGTCAGGTAAGGTACATCCCATATGAGGCATTGTACTAGATTATGGGTGTGATTAGAGAAAAGTATAGGGGCACAATGACCTCTGTTGCCATAGATGTGACTCCTTTCCTGATACGGTGTCAAATGTAGACAGTCTTCCTAGCCACATTGGCAATGTGGGTGTCACATAACAGGTTACTGTCCACTTGTGTCCCTAGGTCCCTGGTTACTCCTTCCATACATAATGGTTTACCACCTATGTGGTAATTTGTGGTACCTTGTTTGGTATTTGGTGGGACATTCATACTGTCCAGTGTCTTCAGGACAGCTGGGTGGGATTATTGTGTGTGAGAGTGCGGTCTGTAGCATGCTACAGACTGCACAGCAGTCTTGCCTACAGTTAGTTGCACATGGGTGAACTCCAATGCCTTGTGCAATGTCAGTTACCTGGACGTATGGGTGTCTGTGCTGACTATGGATACTCACCCTCCTTTTATGTTTTGTTCCAGGTTTTGGGGCCATGACACATGATACGTGGTATAACCTGGTAGTGCTGGTGTGCTGTCAGGAGGCTTGCAGCAGGTTTCTGTCACTGCACAGACATCGATGTTCTCCATTCTAGGGATGGCCTTGGGAGCATGCATATTGGGGTGTACACATCTGGCATTGGTCAGCATTTCCCTTATGTTTCTTCCCACTTATGTTTTCTAGGGTGGTGGGTCAGTCTTTTCAGCCTTGCCTACAAAAGGCTCTATGGAGGTGGCAAAGGCCTTATCCAATATTCAGACGCCCAGGGGTAACAGGTGCAGGCCATCCCAAGGACAGCTGCGTGGCTTGTCAAGCATGACATCCCAAGCAGACAGACATTGGATCCCCTTGGAATGATATCAGTAAGTGTGCCACTTGCTATGACTGATCATTCCGTGTTTGTACTGTGGCATTATTCCTGGTAAGGGTAGGATGCTGCGAACGGTGAGTGTCATCCCGGCCTGGACTACATAACCAGATAGCTCATCTATGTCTCTTTTCATGTAGTCTAGGGCGGTACATCTCAGGTCATTCACACCAGCATGGACTATGACTGCATCATATTTCTACTTGCTTTGGAGTGACCTACATACTTCTGTTATGTGGCATATTGTGGCAGCCTACAGGCAGCTTACTGTACCCTTTCCCTTGTTCAGTCTGGTGTGCGGGACAGCAGTGTGTCTGACTATGGAGTCACCTATTACAACTGTATCAGGCATGTTGTTTCTCCTTCTGGCCTGTGACTGTTTGGCACAGCAGCTTTGTGTTCTATGTGTTGCATGTGCTATGTTTGGAGGCTGTTTGATTGGGTGTCTGCTTTAGAGGCCTCTGTTGGTGTGCTGTGTTTGTAATTTGTGCCTCCGGGAATGTTTTTCTGTGTTTATGTGTTTGGTTTGCAGTTGTGATAGGTCTATGTGGGACTGTGTTTGTGGTGTGTGTGGTTACCTTCTCCTACTGACTTGTTTTGGGAGTACTGAGTTGAGGGAGCTCAGTCTCCAGTTTGGATGGATGGTTGCATCTCTCACATATATTTGTATTGCTTGGGTGGAGTTGGGGGTTGTCTGTGTACTTGGGGCAGGTGTAACATTGCCTCAGGATTCACAGATTCCACTTGTTGTGGCTGGCCTTAGTGGATTGCATGTGTGGACAGATTTTATTGCCATACTACTGATCAGTGATTACTTCATTGTTCATGTTTGCTCTATCATGTAGTAGCTTCCTCATTCTCTTGCATGTTTTGGTTATGGCTGGTGTCCACCATGCCAGATTTAGGCACTGTGTCTTGTTTTAATTTAGGACTGCATAATCCAAGCATTCCTGGCAGTGTTCATGGAATGGCTGTATTACAGGTTCTGAGGTGTGGCCCATATTTTGCACCTGCACGGGACCTTTAATGGATTCCACATCAGTTTGGAGGAGTGCAAATATTGCTTAACATGTTTTCCACTGTGGTTTTCCGGCCAGGGACTGTGGTCAGGATTTGTATATCCAGTGTGATTACTCTATGGTCTGGTTTTACCAGTGAGCAATACACTTCTCATCTTGACATCCAGTACCCATGTTGCTGATTATCACATCCAGTATGCTTACCCCTCTTGTGGGAGTGGTATGTTGTTCCTGGGCCTTTTGGTTTGTGGATTATATGAACTTTTGTCCTACACTGTTGGAGCTAGTATAATGCTCCCAGTCTATGTCTGGGTATTTGCAGTCACCCAATATAATGTGGTTTGGAGGACTTGATATATTCATGTATTCCAGCATAGGCCGGATGCAGTTCCTGGTGTTGGGACAGTAGTCTGTAGCAGGCTATAAACTGGGGGCAGTTTTTGCCACTGTTACTTGAGCATGGCTAGTCCATGCTGCTTTTTGTTGTGGTACCGACATGGGGGTGTGGTTATCCTTGACAATTCTTGCTAGTCACCCTCCTTTTGTAGCTTGTTCCAAGTTTTGACGCTGTACAGCACAGTATGAGGTGTAACCTGGTAGTGTTAGGGTGCTGTTGTGAGCCTTGCCTCAGTTTTCTGTTACAGCACAGTTATCAACATTATCCATACTGGGTGAGTTTAGACTGCATGCATCTTGCTGTTTCAACTTATCCCTTATCTTATTCTTATCCCTTCTGGTACCTATGGAGATAGGTTTGTGTTTTGAGCCTTACTTATTCAGGGCACACTGTGGGTGACAACAGCCTTTGCCAGTATCCATACGGCCTGCACTGATAGGTGCACGCCAGTCCTAGCAGGTGGTGCATCATGTCATGCTCAGCATGTCATCCCAGACTGGCACACATTGGGTCCCCTTTGACTACCTGCGATACTTCAGTCAATTGTTGCACTTGATCATCTCATTGTCATGTTGTGGCATGATGCTTGGTGAGGGTAGGATGTTACTCAGGGTCCTCAGGTGTGCATATAGTACTTGGTGTTACATTACTTAACACATAGCATTCATGCCTCAGGTGGTGCTGCAGGGCTGCCTCTGTCGGATGTGCATATTACACTTCCCTGTACATGTTTGAGAGCAGGTTGTGTCACGTTAGGCATCCCTGTTACTATATGAGTGAGTCAGAGAGGGGTATCATTCCCAAGGTTCCTACTGAGCCAATGTATGTGCTATGCGTTGCCTCTTTGCCAAGGCCAGGGCATACTGGGCATGCCTCCTTCTGCCTACTGGGGCAGGCTCAGGTTGTTCCTCCTCCGAGTCACGCTCTGCCTGTGATGGCCTTGGCAATGGTGGGGGGCTGTTTGGCCCAGCCCTATGCTGGTCCTGCTGCAGCTGTTTTCGCAAGATCATATTATGTAGCATAGCACATACCATGACAATTTGGGTACATGTAGTTGGTGTGTACTGCAAGGCTCCACCAGATGTGTCCAGACACCGGAACCGTGACTTGAGCAGCCCAAACACACACTCTATTACATTACGTGTTTGTGCGTATGCCTCATTATGGCGTTCCTGTTCAGGTGTGTGTGCGTTTCTGATGGGTGTCATCAGCCACGGCTCCAGTGCATAACCTGCATCCCCCACTAGGTGTCCGTGCGGGATGTCCCCATTGGCAAATGTCTGTTACAGCTGCGTCAAATGCCAGATGTGGGAATCGTGGTAGCTCCCAGGACAGCCAGCACACACATTCATTATTATGCCCTGGGCATCACACACGACCTGGCAGTTGATGGAGGGGAAGCCCTTGCGGTTGATGTATGCCCTACCTCGCTCACCGGCTGGTGCTTTGATGCATATGTGCGTGCAGTCTATTGCACCCACTACCTCAGGGTATTCCGCTATTTGCTGGAAGAGACGCATATTGCTGGCCAATACCTCACGGGCATTGGGGAAATATACATGATCACCAACATGTGCTGACATGGCATCCAGGAACTGGTGCAGTACCCTGGAAGCTGATGCCTGTGATATCCCCATCATATCACCAGTTGGTCTCTGGAAGGTACCTGTTGCTAGTATTCTTAGGCCAACACATACCTTGGTTTCCACTGGGATGGGTTCCCCTCTGTTGGTTCTGTGTGTGAGGCGTGGCCTGCACAGCTCCACTATTTGCTGCAGGAGGTCTCTGTCCACTCTATAGCTCTACTATCTCCAGCTCATGTAACCCGTGGTAGGTGACCCTGGGCCTGTACACTCTTCTCCGTCTCCTCACTGCGGGTTGTCTGGCACCATCTGCATTGTCACCACCCTCAGCAAGTCGCCTATGTCTCATTATGACAGCTATGGCAGCCCCTAACATTTCTGCTCTGAGTTCAGCTTTTTCAGTTTTCACTTCTGATAACTTAACTCCTGTCTTGCAGTGTCTCCTGAGAGAAACATTCTGCACTGCTGTTTGCAGAGTTTTAAGTGCTGGGCTGGGCTAGTATTCTGCCTGTGTAATTGCCTGCATCTAATTGTTTTCACCTGCTAGCTCCAGCAGTATTCCCTGCTAACTTCCTACTACATCTGTTGCTTCCTTTTTCCTTTCTGTTTCCTCAGGGTGGAGCCGTGTGCAAACCAGCAGAAACATGCTCACAGTGGCTTACACGCGCACATACTTACACAGTTCAGAATCTGCTTATTCAGTTTTAAACACGTGCACGCCCACGCAAACGGTGTTAAACATCTCCCAACACGCTCCCACATGCTCAGTCTGCCTTACACGCGTGCACACTGCCTTACACATGTGCACACTGCCTTACTCGGCCAGAGCGCATTGCGTGTGCATACACGTCCAGCAAGAAACTTTGGTGTAGGCAACAGTGTACACCTTCCATTTCTTGACTTTCTCATGTTTACTTAGTGGCACACCTCTTTCCTTGATATCTGTCTGACATCTGTCATGTAACTCTAACCTCCAATGAACTGCATTTCTTTCTACCATTCCCCCCTGTGATGTCACCTATCTCCTACTCTGTTCCTCCCCTTATGTAACTCTTACACTACTCAGAATGTGCTCATTTGCTATGTGACAGTGGAATTCAGTATCCTTACACTCATTTGCATCAGATTGCCTACTAATGCTTAGTTACATCTCTTAGACTCAGCTTCCCCCCTTAGCAACCACTACACGGTGGCCATGTTAGTTTTGCTCTGCTGGTCCCTGCATTGACATTCCATGTATTGCATAAAACCTACATTTGTAGGTTTAAAACCTTCATTTTTATGTTCTATACAGCGCAGCCCGTGCTGCTGGGCTGCGCTGGGTTTAAACATCGGCAATCGCCGAAAAAAAAATTATATTTCCTATATATTTGCATCAGGTTACCTTGCCAATGGCCACATATTTGGCCATTGGCATGCTGCCTGACACATACGCACCCTTTATTTGGAGCTGACATGGCTCCATTGCTGTTTTTGCAGAAACGTACTCAGTTGTCAACTGAGTACATTTCTGCAGCTAAAACGGCTCTTACACGGGCTGTTCTGGGCTTCCTGGATCGCTAATCAGCCTCATTTGCATGCTATTCGGCTGCAAGTGAGGTGATTAGCTTATCCACGCCACTCCGTAAGAGCCGTTTTAGCTTGACTCTTACACGGACTTTGGGCTGTTCCTGGATCGCGAAGGCTGCATGGAGTCTTACACTACTCTTAGACTCCGTGCAAGCCTTCGTGAATCCTGCCCACCGACTTTAAATCAAAATCTTCCTGTAAAAAAAAAACAGTTTAATATAAAACCATTAAGTGCTTTTGTCAAATGCTACAAGTGACATAGACTTTACCAGACTTTAAGAAATAACAAATTCATCACTCTTCAAACAGTAAAATAAGTAAAACGATAATACCAAAGTCCAGCTTTCCACAAGTAAACGCTGACACCACGTAGTAAAAATCAAAATAATACTCTTAACAGGAAAACGAGTGCAGCAGAAGTAAGATAAAACACAAAAGTTTAATTCCAAGTGGGTGTGCACACCCACTTGGAATTAAACTTTTGTGTTTTATCTTACTTCTGCTGCACTGGTTTTCCTGTTAAGAGTAAAATAAGTAAATAAAGTATATCACATGACCAAACAGATATCTAGTAATTGGATTACACATATATGAAACAAAATACCACTCTTCCATTAATTAAAAATGCTTTAAAGGTTTATATTTCAAAACATGCTTTTTATATTTCAAAACATGCTTTGAGTTAACCAAATCATTTAAACGTGGAACCTTCATTGCATTTACCTGCCAATAATTTGTACCAAACTTATTTTCTCTATCACTCCCGTTCTACCCTGAAGGTGATGGTCTATAATATATGACATGAAGCTCTTGTTCCCCACGCAGTTTGCAGAATGTCTCTAGGGAGCATTGAAAGTATTTCTCTTTCCAGTGTTATAATTATGTTACTATATGCGGATGTGAACTATCCTTATTCTTTTGTCCACATGGTCTGATTACTTGTAAGTTACAGACAACTACATAAACATTAATAAAGCAAAAAACTGCACTTAAGATGCGACATACAAACACAACTTTTTAAGATTTTTGCCTTTTGAATCTTCTATCTTCTTAATTTGTTTTTGATATTAAATTTTGAATTGTAGCTGCATATTAAAAATTCTAAAATATAAACTTAAAATTATGCTTATAAAATAAAGTCCCATATTTTTGTGCTCTTTTAAACTTTCTTGTTTTTCTTCATTAAAATACAGTGAATGTTCACTTGTTTATTAGGCACTGTTTTACACTTGGAAAACATGTTCAGTATTTCTTTAAACAAATAAAACTACAGTCTGTGATAATCTGTATATTTTTAACACAGTCCATTTTATAAGTGCAACATTCTACTATAAGGTATGATTTTATCATGGATTAATCAGTGTCCTAATGTGCTGTCAGGGTATTTCGGTAACATCATATCTCAGAATGCACCCAGCTTATTGGAAACTACCAGTAAATATCCATACAGTTTTAAACAATTGCTAGCATAAATACTTGGCTTTCAACCTCCTCTCCCCAGAATCATTGAAAAAGCCAAAAATAACCACTGGCAAAACCTTCAACTCAAGAGTTCTTTTTAAACATTATTACTGCTAAAACATATGAGCTGTACATTTGCTGTATTATACTACATTGTATATTTATTTATTTACCAAGTTAATTCCACAAAAACAGCTTCTTTTCAGGAGAGAAATTGATGATATTCATACTGTCTACAGGAAGTTTGGCCAGGGTATCAGAAAACTTCTACTATTCTTTTCAATAGGTGCCATGCGATCTTTTGCATTGACCTGAGTGACTACCTTCTTAGGCAGATAGGACTTCAGTTTGATGTCTCATCCAAAGGAAGCACACTCAGAAGTGCAGCAATGCAGTGTTAGTAGCAAAACATGACTCAATCACCTGGGATGAGAATAGAACCCACTGCCTTATGGGCTTCCAGCTCCAAGCCAATGGGTGTTATCTATTAATCCTTTTCTCAGAAAATAAGCGTGAATACTTTTAGAAATAAAATGCAGACGTTCTAGAAGTGAAAATGCTTAAAAATATTTGCCACAAGGAAAGAAATGAAGCTTTAATTTACAATTTTGGATGAGATTAGCTGTAGGCAAGACCTTTTTCTGTCCATGATCCATACGATAAATCAAATGACTTCAGAAAAGTGATATTGAAATGGATGCGCAAATCTTTTTGAACATTGCCAGTTGTAAAGAATAGCAGATGTAGCACTTTATCCAGGAATATAAATATATTAATATATATAATCTGTATAAATAGCGCAAGAAGGCAGAGCACTGGTATTTGTAATGATGTGTCACAATAATAATGTAAGTGAAGTCATGCTGTCTTATCCATTTCCAGGAATACTTCAAAATAAGTCTAGGACAGATCTTTCTACTACTAGATAATGAGTATTTGATCAAAGCCGACTGCTATTAAAAATTCTAGAGTTTGTGCAGTGAAATGACACCATGAGTCAAAGTATAAGCAATGCATGTTTGGAAACAAAAGGTATGTTATTCCACATACTGCTGGTGTTACATAATACTCTGAAGTATGCTAGGAGTATTTTAATGATTTTCATGACAATGGCAGTTTCATTATATTACATCTAGTCCCCTTCACATTGTCAGATGATTACTCTAATGGTCACTCAGTCAGATGATTACTGTAAAACACTTAAAAAGAAAAGTTGCAGAATATTACTGCTAAACAGACTGGCACTTACAATTACTGGAGTATAAAAAAACACATGAGATTTTGTTCTGTCACCTGCTCAATTGCTAATTCACAGACCAAAGTTTTTCTTTGACTCCTGACAATAAAACTTAGTTTCAAGAGACAATGAGAAAAACAATCAATAAAAACGTAAGAAAAAAGTAAGAAAAGTAAGAAATTACGTTTTTTAGTACGGTGCACAGTGAATCAAATATTAGCGTAATCCTACATAAATGGATGCATTCTGAATAGATTTCTTGTTGTATTAAATACCGTTAAGTAAATGATCTATCTAAAGGTTCATATATTAAAGACAGAGACTGATATAATCTCTTCAATAGTATCTGATATCGTGAGAAGCTTTGCTTTAGTCAGTCTAGGAGCCTTCTCCAAAAACATTTTTTGAGACATTGTCACTAAGCAAGTGGAAGGAAAAGCTAAGTGAATGATTTAGCTAAACATCTATATAATTAAAGGTAAAGGCTGATGTGAACAAAGTTTTAATGGAATATGACACAGAAAAAGGGATTGCTCTAATATGTTTTGTGGCATTTCTCAAATGCAAGTTTTTTATTGTTTTTTATTTATTATCAGTAGGCTGGAGGGTAACGTTGCATAAATTACAGAAGACATTCTATGGCTGCACTTTTACAACATCGATTTTTTTATCAGATCAAGAGAATAAGAAAGCAATCTATTTAAAATGTTACATATAGATCATGCAGTACTATAGCACAATTGATTAAAAAGAGGAAGAACTTTACTGACCCAATACTGAATGTTAAAATACATTAACTCAGCCTTAGCGCTAAGAGACATTCAGATCCTGGTTAAGATAACTGCTGAAAAAAACTAGGGCTGAAAAGTAAGATAATAGAGGAGGGTAACTTGCAAAATTGAAACGTATTTTGATGTTCACAAAAGTATCACTTTTCAGGAGGTCGTTATGCATACTCAAGAAAATAACATATGCTGTAGTATTCTAAATTCTAAACTAAAGGCATATTATGTTGCATTAAATGAAATTTTATTGATAGACTGCATTAGCCAATCATAGATAAGCTCTTCTATGATTTCTGATAGTGGATGGATTGCAGAGCTTGGTCAGCAGCCCACAGAAACAATGGAGCTGGTTATCTTTGCTAGAGGTTTTATTTAATTTTTCAATTAATGTTTTTATAACTGAATAAATTTGCTGGGACAATGTACCTTTTCCGTCCATGATCCATACAATAAGAAATCAAACTGTGAATAACTAAAATAAGCAGTAAGCTTGGCAACAAGCACTTTGAGAGCTGTCTCTCTCAGAACAACAAAAGCTATCAAAATTTCAGTTTTGTTTTTGTTACATAATTTATATCCACCATTATGTAGCAAAAAGTTCTGAATTAAAAGTAATTGCACTATTATTTACTGAATGTTTTAAGCAGGTTAATTTCATGAGTACAGCACTTAAAATAATCGTGTCTATTTTATATATTCGAGCGCTTAAATGTTCGCATCACTAAAGATGGAACTTTAGTAGGGTTGCCACCTTTTCAAATGCCCAACGTGGGACATTTTTGGTACAAATGTCAGATTTTGCAGGTCGAAACTTACCCATGGCCAGTACAAAAGACAGAACTTCACTTTTTTGCCTAAATAAAAGCTTATTCTTGTAACATTTTAGTTGCTTATTCTGTTTCTTATAACATTTACGTGTTTCAGATACAGAATAACTGCTTTATAAAACTATTACATAAAATATAGGAACTAATTTTGTTCTAAAACCTCAGGACATTTGCCATTTTAACATTTTTTTTGCAGGACACAACTGCCCAAAGAGGGACTGCCCCTCGCAAAGTGGGAAAGGTGGTAACCCTAAACTTTAGTGATCGAACATTTAAATGTTAAAATATATTAAAAATTAATATTTAAAAGAAAAAAGTAAAACTGAAGGGTTTAAGCAGGGGGCCAAGCCCCCTTGCACCCCCACACCCCCTGCTACTTAAATATACCAACTCCAAGATCTCACTTCAGTGTGTTACAGTGCGGAAATGGAAAATTTCCCATTTCCTACACTGTAGCACGATCTTGGAGTTGGTATATTTAAGTAGCGGGGTGTGGGGGGTGCAGGGGGGCTTGCCCCCCTGCTTACACCCTTTAGTTTTTTTTTTTTTTTTTTTTAATATATTCATATAGTTAAATGTTCAATCACTAAAGTTCGATCTTTAGTGATTTGAACATTTAAGCGTTTGAATATATAAAATAGACTCAAATAATCTCATATATCTTAGGATCAAGGATGGTTGACAGAGGGCCAAAGAGATTAAAGATATTGGATAAAGAATTGTTTTTAGTTAGATAAAATGTAAGCAGCAAACAATGAAGGACAGTGTTTATGTAATGTAATGAGTGGTACAGGTAGATATGAGAAGACCTGGGAATGCAGTAATGTGCTTTATTCCAAGACACAGAGATTGAGAGATAGAAAGAGAGAGAGAGAGAGAGAGAGACAGAGAGACAGAGAGAGACAGAGAGATAAAGCAGCCAACTGTTAAGTAAGGTTGCAGCTAACTAGCGTAAAGATTAGCATTATACTGGTATTCATAGGCTGTACCAGGAGGACCACATTCTATCTGATGTAAAGTACTGCCTTAAGTAAAGAGTATCTTGAAAACATTAGAGATGGAATAGGCAACTTTCAATTCCATTCTAACTTACAGGAAAAGCAGTCCAGGTGCTGAGAAAATGATAGATTATTGTCCATTTAAATACCCCAATACTTACAAGCTTTAAAATGCAAACCTTAGGTTGCTTGTCTTGATCATTGCATACCAGTCAGGAGGGAGATGGGTTAACTTAGTAGCAGAACTGATTCTTTTTATCAAATTTAATTTCTTCTACCTTGTTTTTGGGACAGCAGCAAGTAGAATCCTTCCTTCATGAGGAATGGTGCCTAGGTAAAAGAAACTGATAATTGGCATTAATGATTGGCTGAGTAGCTGGTTTCATTCAAGAGGACTCCAGCAAATGCCAGCTTGGGGCAAGATGATAGGAAGTCCAACTTGCATTGCAAAGGATGAACTGCACCTCCTGTTCAAAGGCATCCATATGCTGGCCACATCCTTTGCAGCCCTCATAAAGTTTTAGGCAGAGCCCACATAATGGACATTCCAACATATCAAATTCATCAAACCCCAGCTTAGACCAGGTTAAGGTTAGTTTTCTCAATGCCAGAAGTCTCAAAAACAAATTGCCTGATCTTGAGGCTCTCCAGCATCTGGAGCATATATATGTTTGTGTAAATACTGAGACTGGGTTGACATGTAAAGAAAGCACTCCCTCCATAACTGGGTTTTCACATACCATGCATTCAGGCTTGATCAGACCTGTAGTGGTGTCTCCATATTTGTCAAGGATCATATCAGCACCAGGCAGATTCCCCAAGATTTGCAAACAGAACTACACGAACTACAGATCACCATAGGCTACCATTAGTAAGACAAACTACAAATGTGCAGCATGCTACAGGACAATTTCCATCTCCCAAGATGATCATGCCAGATTCCTGAAACTATCTGAAAATCTTCCTAACAACAAAAACTTCATTATTTTAAGAGAATTTAAGCAGTCTGCAATTAACTGGAATGCCTACATCTCAAATGAAAGGTATGCCCAAAAGTTTTTGGACTTAATTAACAAAAGTTCCCTGGCAGAAAGTCAATAAACCCACCAGAGTGCATAATAATAAATCCTGATCCTCATGGATATAGCCTATATCTGTACTATTCCTCTGAGCTTTCCTTCCTCGTTTAAGTCAGAATTTAAACTTATGCCATTTGCCTTGAAATTTTCCAACTTCTCTGAATTTAAGGACATCACATGAACAAAGCTAATGTTATTATATGGAAAAAAAAATCTCAAAATTCTCCCCCAACTGCAGCAGCTTAGATGCTGACTTAGCAGTCAGGTTCACAAAGAAGTTCTACACCTGCTAAGATAAATATATAAGTAGCTATCCCAATGAGAACAAAATATAATGAGTAATTTAAATATAAACCACCCCGGTGGTCCACCAACATAAATAAACTTTACAATAAGACAATAAAACCCATCAGATCCAAAACTCCTCAAAATGAGGATTCTATAATAAGCATTACCAGGAAATTAAAAGGTACTATTAGGACTAGTAAAGCAATTCATTAACTCAGCCTAGCTCATAATATTAAGGATAACTACCACTCCTTTCTTAGCTATGTTACGAAATAAAAACACAACACCCTGCATTACCAAGAACATATCCTAAACAGGGCTATCTACTCTGACCCAGTAGACATCACCAGTTTATTAGCAAACAAAACTAGTTCAAACTTTACGTAAGAGACTTCTAGCAAAACTCTCTATATTCTAGAATCCTGTATACCCCCTATTGTCAGTAAGGAAAATGTTCTGAAGACACTGCCAAAAGGATAACACTAATTCTTCAGTAGGACCTGACAACATACATGGATGTTTAACAGGTAGCACCAAACATGCCTTCCCTGAACTGCTCCTTAAACTGTTTAACCTAAGTTTGTTCACAGGACTTGTGCCGGAATTATGGTGCTACACTGTGTTCATGTCCGACTCTACAATTGTGGCCCTAACACAGATCCTGATAATTATAGATCCATCACCTTTATAAGCCTGCCCTGGAAAGCATTAGAGCATATAATAACTAATCTAATCAATTATTATATCAAGAATTGCATTAGGCCTGATGCTTAAAAGTTCAACTTTGCCAAAGGGAAATCTTGCCTGTTAAGTCTAGTTAATTTTTTTGAAAGGGTTACACAGGCAGTTGACAGTGGTCATGCTGTTCACAGAGCACACTTATTTATCTATTTACTTGTCATTTGTTAACTGGGTTAGTCCAACTGAGCCAGTGGCCCATTTTTAGTGGAGACCTGAGGAGTAAAGCTCCATACAGTTATAACAAAGTTACAAAAAAGAAAAACATCTGACAATGAAGTGTTATGTAAACATTACAATAATGTGCTTTACATGAGAACATTAGAAATTTACAAAAAGCCTGAGAATGAAATTTACATAGACATTACAATAATGTGCATAACATACAGTACAAAAAATAGATTTTTTTAATCAACAAAAAGAGAAAGAGATGCACATGGGTAGGACACTTGCAATAGGTGGGTGTTAAAAATGTGAGAGGTAGTAAGGCAGTAAGATGGGATTTAAGTGGGATTATGATTCTCAGCTAAAGCGTCTTCTGTGTGGAGACATGCGTGAATGGGTGTACCTTCGTTGAAGGTTGTACGTCAGGGCTGGCAACTCAGTATGTAAAAATCTACTGCCAATCATTAGCGGACCGGAGTTCCGCTGTGGCGACCCCTAACCGGGAAAAGCTGAAAGATACAACAACATTGCAGTGACAGGTGCTGGCATTTAGAAGAAAATCTCTAGGTTCAGATTTAAAGAGATTTATGTTAGAAATGATTAAGATATTAAGGGGGAGTTTGTTCCATGTATGGGAAATACTATATTTGTAAGGAAGTTTACCAATGTTATAGATGTCCAGAAGGAGCTGGTCAGAGCTCCGAAGAGTTCTGGGAGGGGTATAATGTGATATTATTGAGGATAGAGCAGGATAGGGAAGGGGTTTTATGAGTAGAGTATGAATCATTTGCAGCTGGGAATGAAGCAGGTGATGGGAGAAGTCAAACCACTTGAGTTGTTTTAGTGTATGGCAGTGATGATATATGTAGGGTTGGTTATTAGCAAATCTTGCAACACTATAGTATGATTGACAGAGTTCAGACAAAATAATAGATTGTAGATGTGAAAAGATGGGGAAGGCATAAAGGAGACATGGAAGTAGGAAGGCCTGAGCTGCTTTCTGTCTCGAGTCAGGGGCTAGGTATTTTTTCTGTCTGTAGAGTAGGCCAAATTTTTGATTGGTCTTTTTGATACAGTGCTGAATATGGCTATCAAATTTTAATTGCTCATCGATAATAACACCAAGAATTTATTATGTAGGTCAGGTTGTATGATGGTATTGCAAGAGAAGAAATAGTGAAGGTTGTTTTGAAGTCAGAGAAGGTTTTTGGAAAAAAGAATAGTAGCTTTTTTTGAGAGGGGATTTAGAATTGGTTGTCAGCCATTTTTCTACAGATAGGTTAGCCATTTTTCTACAAATAGGAAGCTATGTTGAGTAATAGAGAGGAGGTTAGAGAAACTGTCAGAACAGGTAATAAGGGTAGAGTTGTCCACATATTGTGTCAGGGAGGATGTTGTACAGGAAGTATGCAGTTGGTTTGTGAAAATATTAAAGAGTAAAGGACCAAGAATTGAGCCTTGAGGCACCCCAGTTTGGATTAGTAAGTAAGAGGAGAAGGTAGCCTGCCATCTTACTGATTGTTGTCTGTTAGTGAGATAGCTAGTGAACCATTTAATAGAGGGAGATAAGTTGAGTTGTGATAGTTTATTGATGAGTTTAGAGTGTGATAAGGTATTGAATGCTTTAGAAAGGTCAAGAAAGAAGCAAGAAACCAGTACATTTTTGTCCATGGCTTTGGCAATGGTTTGAGTAAAGGACAGTAGGGCAGTAAATGTACTATGATGGAGTCTGAAGCCATATTGCTTAGGGGTTAGGAGGTTACCTAGAAGGTACTTAATAAGCTGGCTGTGAATAGATTTTCAAGGAGTTTAGATAGCAGAGAGATAGCAATAGGTTTGTAGCTAGATGGTTCATTGCTGTTGGCTTCCTTATGTAATGGTGTGATAAAGAATGATTTCCATATATCTGGGACGATGGATTCTTGAATAGATCTTTTGATCAGGATAGAGACAGGGTAGGCTATTGAGTGAGTGGCTAATTTAAGAAAGGGGGGAAGGTTGTCAGAAGAGAGGAAGCATGGTTTCAGTTTAAGTAGGAGAGATTTCATGTAAGATGTTGGGATAGGATCAAGTGTGAAAGAGGGATTATTGGTGAAATGTGGAGTGGGGAGTGTGTGTCTATGTGGATGAGTTTGTGAATAGATTCAATGAGGTATGAATTTAGAAGCTTGATAGTTTCAAGGTTTTTTTTGGGGGGTAGGGATGGGGGTAGAAGGGTTGCCTGGGTGCAAGATCTTATTAATATAGTGCCAGAATTTTGGGGGGTTAGACTTATGGGTGAGTTGGGCATTGGAGTAGAATTTTTTCTTATCTGTATAGATGTGTTTTTAGCCAGATAACATAGTTGTTTATAGGTTTGGAGAAGAGAAGGAGATTTAGTTTTATTCCATTGTGTCTGGGTGCTGTCTGTCTTTTTCATAAGAGTGCGTGTATCTTTTGAGAGCCAGGGAGTGTGGGTTGTTTTGATTCTTACTTTTTTGAGTGGTGCTAGAGAGTCAAGAATGGACAGAAAAGTGCAACTGAAATAAAGGACAGCATCATTTAGAGGGATGTGTTTCAGAATTGACTAGTATATAAAGTTTAGCATGTGATTAAAGGTCTCACTGTTAAAAGCCAAGAGATTGTGACAATCTTTATAGAGATGGTATTTAGGTATCTGAACAATGTGCCTAACAACTCAGATAGGAAGGTGGTTGCTAAGGGAGCCTGGTAGGGTAGTAAGATTTTGATACAGGTTAGGGTCAGTTATTAGGATCCAGACAAGAGTGGAGCTACTATTATTGTTTTTATTGAATCTAGTAGGTGTACTAAGTTGTTGATGAAAGCCATGCACGTTGATGGTGAGAGATGGCCTGGTTGGAGATAGTTTTAGCCCATCGATATTAACATCTCCTAACAGAATGATTTCATAGCTGATATTGAGTGATAGTTATTATTGCATGTTTTTTTTTTATGGAAACATTACCAGGTGGGATATAGATAGCAGCTAAGGCAAATTTCCTTTGTGGGTAAGGTGACTGTTTAGCATAAGTAGTTCAGCAGGGTGGAAATGTGGATGGGTTATGGGTAGGGGGATAGATTGAGGTGTTTGGAGTACATAATGGGGACTCCATCACTTTTTCTAGCCATTCTGTCACCGGTAGATACTGTAATGAGGGCAAAGGATTTCAGAGTTTGAGATGTGGGCTTTAACCATGTTTCTGATAAGATTAGGATGTGTGGGGATGGAGGGTAATCCAGGAGTGTACTTCTATGGTTTTCTTCAGGAGGCTGTGTATATTAATTGAGTATATACTAAGATGTTTTGGATTGGGGGGGGGACTGTTGGGACTGGTGGCTGTTGGGATGGTGGCAGAAGTTGTAGGAGAATAAAGGATCTGGATTGGGGTGGATATCCCCATCAGTTAGAAGTATTTTTGGGAGTGGGGATGGTTTGGAGTGGCACTGATAGTGGTTGTGATATAAGTATTTTAGCTTTAGCATAGGTGGTAAGGGAGTGTGTGCTAAGAATTTGGGTTTGTGAAGTTGGGTAGGGGAGATGTTGAACAGAGATGGTGAGATAGAGCATGTGTAGGATGATTCTTGTTTTTGAATGGAGAGTGTAATAGTAGTTGGAGGTTGGAAGTGGTTGAGTTGTGATTGGTAGGAGGTGATTGAAATGAAGAAGTGAAGTAAAGTAAAGGGGATAGGCAGTAGATTATAGCCATGGTATAAGTTAGAGTTGTAAGAAATAGCATTAATCTAATTAAACAAATAGCAGTAATCTAATTAGACATTGTGTACAGGGAAAAGGGCAGGACTGTGTGAGGTCAGGGAGCGGGGATAGGGTAATTGGATGAGGTAGGTTGGGTTTTGTATTTGGGTAAAGAGTATAAATTAAATGAAAGTGGTGGTGGGTGAGAATGGGGGTAGGTTAGGGGAGTGGAGTGCACACACACACACACACACACACACACACACACACACACACACACACACACACACACACACACGCACACACACACACTAATTGATTGCAGTGAGATTAGAACCCCTAAGTACACCAGCTAGAGACCTCAGTATTTAATGCAAGCACCATATCACAAGTCATCATTCCCTCACATGCATCAATGCTCACATGGATCAGAGTACCTCTCTTGACATATAAAATAAATAGAGAAGCCCCAGGGGTTCATAACTAAGAACATTTTTTTTTGTGCCAAAGTGCCTACGATGAAAGGCTAGCAGCTATGTCCCTTTACTTAGTGTCTCAAAGACCTTTGAGGGGAAATCTGTACCTCACCTGCCATACCATTAGATATCCTGTCATTCATGATCTTCTTATTGGCTTTGCGAACATCAGAACCAGGAAACTACATCTCCACTAGCAGATAAACAGAAGTTGATCAAGGTATAAATTCATTACATAGTTCCCCCTATCTCTGGAATAAGCTGGTCTTGCAGGTCAAGTAGTGTGATTTATTATTATCCTTAAAATAAATCCTGGATAACTGGATGGGTACCCTCAACTTTACTCTAGGACTAAGTGGCCTACCCTCCTGGAGAAATAGAATGCATACTAAGGGTGGGTATTTGCAAAACGTTGGCAGTTATTAGATTACAGTACCTTGAAAATCCTAAGAAGCCCATAGATCCTATGAACACATCAAAATTAAATAATAAATATTGGAATTCTGTGGAGAGAATGGAATTCCAAGACCTAGATGTAGGTAATTAAAAATTAATTAAAAAATCCATACTATATCAACCTCTTAATTATTTTGTAAAATATTTGCTTGAATATTTCTTCATAGGATCAAATGTTGGAGATGTAACAAATAAATAAAAACAAATTGTACCATACATGCTATAATGTGAATTAATAATTGAGTTTTAGAGTACAATTCAATTACTCTTTAAAATACTGTAAACTATTTGCACTATTTCAAAATGTTATCTTTTTTAATGCTCCAATACCTGCATGCATAAAAATCACAATATTCATTAGTGTAGGTGCTATCCTAGAAATGTTATTACAAGAAAAAAAATGACAAAAGTAACAAAACTCTTCCATTTCAAGATTTCTTAATTTTAAACTCTGTTGAACATTGGAAAATAGCAACATTAATAATGTTAAGATCTAAAATATCCACATTTGATTACAAATATTGTGTAATGTGTATTTGTTTTTCACTTTTAATTATGATCAGCATTCTATTAATTTAATCTGTTTATAAAGCTGGAATATCTATTTTAACCAGGATATACAAAAATAAAGTGTAAAATAATGTCTACCTGGAATATAGCATCATGCATTTTATAACTCTTAAGAAAAATACAGTAAAAGGGCAATTTGCATGGGTGAGTAGTCTAACAGATAAGATATGCTATTTTGAAAAGGAAAGCTCTTTGTTTGTTAATAAGTTTTTGAAAAGAGGCTATCCTAAAATATGGCATGTGAAGTATTAAATGAGATAAAAGTAATAGAGGGACATTTTATAAGCTGTGTAGACTTACTTCATCTAAAAAAATGTACAGGGGCAAACAATAAGACTTCTGAGAAAATTTCACTTGGAGATGCTTCTTAGATCCTCGGTAGATGAAGAAAGTATTAAAATGATTATTAAGAAAAACTTGAAAATTTTCATTGGATTCCAAGATGTGATTAAAAAGATAGGGGTGGCCCCACCTTTTGTTAACAAAAGAAGGACAAATTAAAAAGATATTTTTCAAAATGGTATTACTAGATCTCAGGTGAAGAATATCTTTAAGGGAATGTTCAAATACTTCTACTGCAGCTACTGCAAGTATATCAGCAGTGGAAATACATAGATTCGTAGGTTCATAGTACAATACCATGCTATTGGCCCAGAGGCCCTTATAAGCCTAGCCAAGAATTTCACCCTTGTTCCCACAAAGTCAGCACCTGTTTTGCCTGTCCAACAGGGACATAGGTGGGATCCCAGGGGTGTATTTTTTGTTTCCCATCCAGTCGTCCAGGTTCCTCTTAAAGAGGGCTAGTGAGGTACTCTGCTTGACAGGGAGAGGATGTTTTTCCACAGATGGGGGAGTTGTTAGGACACTCCCGCCAACGAGTTCTTTTAATGTCACAGACCAAGTTGAGACCTTGTGTGTGGGTTGCGTGGGTGGAGTCTGCCTTACGGATATGCAGCATCTCTATCAAGGCTGAGTCTGAGACGGCCTTGTATGGCAGACACAGGTCAATTCTTTCATTATTGACCTTCTACTAGTTTAAGGCACAAGGCTAAGCAGACATTTACCAGTAACACTGTTAATGGTAAAAATGCAATAATAAATGTCTAAGGCTCAAAATTCTGCAGGAGTACACAGTTCTGCCCCAACTATGAATTAAACTACAAGACTATGGGCCAGCTGGGTTTAAAATACAAAATGGATAACTTTTACAAGTAATTCTACTTGTGGAATTAGAAATGTGGCATAACACAGAAAAACAATCTCCCCACAACTGCTAATAAAAATACAAGACTAAGGTCCCAAAACAAACTTAAAAATGCAAACAAATGAAACAGAGCAGAAAAGTACACAGTATTATTACCAAACAGGTCACTAAGTACAAATTAGATATTTAAGTAAAATTGAAATAATTAAAATAATTAAATTATCTTTCCTTTTTTGTTCATTATTAGGAGATAATAATTATTAGGAGAATTTATGTCTGTAAGTGCTACTATTTGAAAAAGGAGACTGAATGTCCTAGTTTTGTACTTTTGGCAGTTTTTATTCTAATGATGAGACCTTGTAACTAGAATATGTGATTAATGTGGGCACAGCTATCTCTCTCTCTGTTCAGGGCCATCTAACACCTGCTATTTAAAAGTATTTTCTGACAGAGAATTACACTTCTCATTTAATAATTAATTCTCTACATTTCTTTTTAGCAGTCTAAATTGTACTTCTTCCTCTGTGTCGCTGATGTAGTTTCAGACTTCACACTAGCATCTCTGGCTTTTAGCAAATAAACTTGCAGCTATGACAGTATTATGGCGACAGCATGGCAGTTAGTGCAGATGATTAAGGTTATAAGTTTTTAATAAGCTGTGTTCTGCAGTCCAGTGTTTTGTTCTCTCCATCTCCACTTGCCTACTGTATGACACTATCCACATTACTTAATATGTCTGCTCTGAGGTGATAAGGAACTTGGGACAGGTTTCTCAATGGTCAGCTGGACCACATGCCTACAAACTAGCTATGACCCTAAGCCTTTCTCTTCCGTAGTACTGATAAGCTGTTCATATTTCTGCACAACTGTATGGAAATTTTTTGATCACACTAGTCTTTGAATTGACATATTAAGGGAAATGTTTTCTAGCACAGACTCAGCAAGTTTCATTAAATGTAGGGAAACTCTTTCTGTCACTCTTATAGCCACATCTTCTGCTAACCTGACGTTTAATGATGCAGTCAGTCTTTCCTCTAGCTCAGATTCTCAGTCCCTGTCATTTTCTTTTACATCCCCATTATCTTTGTAACAGCCTCACTTTCTCACTTTACATTATTATTTGACAAACACTTTAGCTCAAACACATTTTTTAATTTGGCCTTTTAACTGGGTATCGATTGTTCTGTACATATTCGCAGCTTCTGGTTCATTGCGTTTTATCATCCCTTATATGACAAATTATTCTCTTGTTGGAGAATCATACAGCTCACCAGATTTACAGTATAGGGGTAAACAAATGCAAATAAATAAATAAATAATAAAACAAATAAATAAATAGTATTTGGCAGCATTCTTCAGCAGCATAAACGTCTGTCATCTCTGTAGGATCTTGTGCTTCTGTAAGGAGCAAATGTCTAAAATGGCAAGTTTTATTGGATTGGCAACAGTCTGGTTTTCACATAGATTTTATTTTGTGTTTCTCATAGTTAAGTGTCAAGTAACTTTATACTTGTTTCTCGGACAATTAATGAATTAAGCACAGTGCACCTCTTTTGCCTTTTCAGCTAGTCCCATTGAAGTGAGGAGTAAATCACATTTCTGGATACAAAGGTTCCATTTTTCTGCCCTATTTAATTCTATATGGGGCAAATTTGACATTTTTACTAAAAATTACACTTTTATAGCTTCCAGCACAGAGAGTGATGTAAGTAAATATATGCCTTCACTTCTGCACATACATTTATTCAGTTTGGGCAGATATGCTGCCACTTTCTGATATCATGTCATGTCAAGGAAGTGTAATAAATAACATAAAGAAACAGGAGTTGTGGTATAATTGCTGTTAGGTCTATTTTACAGCTGAATTCCCCTGGAAAGTCTGTGTATCACGTGGCACTCAAATCACTCTAGTTAGCTCATTAGCCTTAACATTATATACTCAATTGACTGGCATGGGACATACAGACAGCTATGGTGGAGGGGGATTATATGGAAGGGATGAAAGAAATATGGGCAGATGACATGACTCATTGGGGGACAGTAAAGCTGGGATACAGATTTCTTAGAATGGACAGAGTAATTATGGATGAAGGTTGCTGTATATAAAAGGAGGAAGTGACATGCAACTGAGTGGATAGCTAGGATATTGACAATGGGATAGGTAAATGATATGGCTGCACCAGGGTTATCAGGAATCTGTATTAGTTTATAGGTTCACAGGTATATACTAGGTATATACTAGGCTAACGACTACAGGGGCATTTTTAAACCTAACCATGCATCCCAAATGAATCTGTTAAGATTTGGTATCCTAAGCTTATTTTAAGGGGCATGTGTAAGCTAAGGCTTGGGTAGTGAAGCATTTACAGACTGCCTTTGTCCATTATAAACATAGGTGCTAGGCCAGGGGTGAATTTCTGATTCTCCATCCGCTGGTCCAGTTCACACTTGAACTGGGTTAGGGAAGAACTCTGCATTACATGGATTGGAAGCCTGTTCCAGAGTAGGGGTAGTCTTTCAGACAAATACCCACCCTTTCACCATGTCCTATTTATGTTGCAGGCAAGGTGTAAGCTCCTAGATCAGGTTATTATGATGCTATTTGTTTTGACAATATTCAGAAGGTCCATCCGACAGGATCCAAGGATGCCTTGCATGCCAAGCATAGATCACCCCTCTCTCAACAGTCTATAGGAGGCAGAGTACAGGGAAAGGGCTTTGAGGCGATCTGTATAGGTAATTTTGTTAACTCACTGTATTCATTTTGTGAGGAACCTCTGTAGACTTTCCAGTTGTTGCATATGCCTTGTTAGATGTATACCTAAGGGGGCACTGTGTTCAATGATAGGTCTGATAAGGGATGCATATAGTGGAATGATGACTCCCTAGAGTCCTAGATGCCATAACTTTGCTAATAAGTTGCTCATCATACTACCATAGGCACATGAGGGTCAAATGCCAGTTTACTGTATACATGTGTCTCCAAATCCCTAATTACTGGGTTTACTTTCATGGGTGTGTTATCAACAAAGTAGTTTCCTTGGGTAGATGACTTCCCTAAAGATATTATTATGCATTTCTCAGCACCGAGTTTTAGACTGTGGCTCTAACACCAGTTATTCATCTGTGTCAACCTTTTGTGGGAGGATAATAGTGTCTTGGGGGGGATTCCTTTACTGCACATGGGTTGCAGTCATCTGCAGACTTGATCAGACAAAGGCCCTTTATATTGGCCTTGACTTCAGAGAAGCAAATGACAAAAAGGAACAGACCCGGCACAGAACCCTGATGGACTCTGCCAGTGACCGGCCTCTTTGTGCAGGAGGAATCCCATATCTAATTTCTTGGGTCCTTTCTGACAGTCAATTGGATATCCAGTGAGTGGCATAGAGGTTTATACCTAATTACTTGCATTTGTTTACAATGTCTGAGTGGGATATTGCATCAAATGCCTTGGCCAAGTCAAGTAGGCAGTATGCATTGTTTTGCCCTTGATCATTGCTTTGGTAACCTTCTCAAAGAGGTCCATCAGGTTTAGGAGGGATGATCTGCCCATGACAAAACCAGACTGGGTTACATCCAGTGTCTGAAGGTTTCCTAGGTCATTGTTAATCATTTCTATGATAATTCTTTCCACAGCTTTACATATGAGACTAGTCAGACTTATGGGTCTGTAATTACTGGGGTCCATAGATGGTCTGCTCTTGTGCAGAGGGCTGCCTGTTGCAGTTCTCCATTTGCATGGTACAAAGCTTATCAGGAGGTTACAGTTAAACAGTGAAACAAGTAGTCCTGACAGGTCATGTTTCATGCTATTTAGGAGAAATCCTGGGATAGTATCATGGCCCATCAATGTGGTGCTCTTGGCTTTGGAAAGTGCTTTGAGGACTTCCTCCCTAGTGATGGTTGGGGGGGGGGCTGTTCAATTGTATTTCCTTTTCCTTTGCTGTGGGAGAGATGAGTAAAATTGGAGCTGAATTTGGTGGCCAATATATTTACTATATAATTTGGGTCAGAGTAACTGTCGTGTGCTGCCTTTGAGGTTGCAGATATACTGAAAGAAAGCCTTATGGTGGTCCTTGACCTTAACCTCAAAATCTGACATTGGTAGATTTCATTTGCCATGAGTTGTTTGTTTAGATTGAAACAGATTTTATTCTGCTGGTCAGTGAACTTCCTAATTTTTGCCATGACTTTCTTCCTTTTGTTGTGCAACATATTGATGTTGGGATTCCACCAGAGTGATTTGTTTTTTAAGTTTATTCTGAACTTATTCCTGGTAGGCCCAGCTGTCTCAATGCATCTATTAACATGATTGTACAGGGTTCCAGTGAACAGTTACACAGAAGCAACTATGTTCTCAGGGTTTGGGGGACTTGAAAATTTGCCAGGTTATCACTTTATAGTAGGAAGGCTGCTGGTCAGTGAACTTCCTAATTTTTGCCATGACTTTCTTCCTTTTGTTGTGCAACATATTGATGTTGGGATTCCACCAGGGTGATTTTTTTTTTAAGTTTATTCTGAACTTATTCCTGGTAGGCCCAGCTGTCTCTATGCTTCTATTAACATGATTGTACAGGGTTCCAGTGAACAGTTACACAGAAGCAGCTATGTTCTCAGGGTTTGGGGGACTTGAAAATTTTACAGGTTATCACTTTATAGTAGGAAGGTTGCCGTTGCAGTCAGACCTTACTGGAGAGGACATTACACTGGTGTGTGTGTATGTGTGTGCGTGTGTGCGTGTGTGTGTGTCTGTATGTGTGTGTGTGTGTGTGTGTGTGTGTGTGTGTGTGTGTGTGTGTGTGTGTGTGTGTGTGTGTGCGCACGTGCATGTGTGTGTGTGTGTGTGTGTGTGTGTGTGTGTGTGTGTGTGTGTGTGTGTGTGTGTATGTGCAGCATTCTGCCATGTAAGTGAGGATCAGATCCAGTATGTTTGCACCTCTAGTGGGTGTATGATTTATATGGTCCAGGGTGTTTGTGTTTATTAAGTCAAAGAATCTATGTGTCTGCAAGTCTTGGGTCATGTATGATGCCCAGTTTATACTGGGATAGTTAAAATCACCCATGAATATGGTACTAGGTTAAATGGTGAGTATCTTTAGTAGGTTTAAGTATGTGATATGGGCTTCCTGGGAAGCAGAGGAGGACCTATAGTTTGCAAGGATATGGTATGAGACTTTTTCTATGGTAATTTGGACATGGAGAAACTCAAATGCATCATCCTATTTGACCAGTGTTAAGGTCTGTTTACTTTTGATGTAAACTGAGACACCTCCATCTAGCCTTAGTTCCTGCCTGTGCAGTCGTGGAGTAAATGTGTGGATGACATTATAGTCCCGCACTGCTGTGATGGTCTCTACAACTTCAAACCATGTCTCAGTAACTACACAGATGTCTGCATTCTCCAGGTTGAGGAGAGCTTGGAGAGAGTGTTCTTGTTTACATTCTTGGCACTGAGTATTTAACACATTTAGATTTTCTTGTGTTTCTTTTTCTATATTAAATGATTTGTCGGTTTGGCAAAAGGCAGTATGGGGAGAATAATGATTTATCCAATATTTGAAATCTTAAAGAGGACAGGTGCAGACTATCCTTGGCAAAGCCGTATGGACTGTTGACCATATCCTGCCATAGTGACAGTTATTGTATCCTCCTTGAGTGACACCAGAAACTAAGCCAATTATTAAACTCAGTCATTTTCAGTTCATATTGTGGTCTCATCCTTGATGAAGGTAGGATGCTGCTCAGTACTAGGCTCATACTAGCCTAAGACACTTAGTCCAAGAGCTCCATCATGTCTCTCTTCATATAGTCCAAGGAGGTACTTCTCAGGTCATTTTCACTCATATGGACTATGACTGTCTTATACTGGTACCTGTGGTCCAATGACTTGAGCACATGAGTGATCTCACAAATCCTGGCCACTAATAGGCAATTGTCTGTGACATTCTCCTTATTCAACCTGGTGAGTGGGGCATCCAAGTGTCTCACAATGAAGTTTCCTATGACTAAAATATTGGTTTGGGTGGTATCTTGCCTTTTGGTTTTAGAAGTTGAGGCTCCGCAAGATGTTACTGTATTTACTGTTTTATGGTGGGGTTTATTTTGGTAGAGTGCTTTTGGCACTACTGAGGATATTTGCTGCAGGAGAAATGTCTCGGAGGTTTTTGGGGTTTAGGAAGTTAACTTTTAAAAGCCAAAGTAAATTCTGACAACCTGACTTGTACTATGAGCGCTTGTATGTGAGAGCTTTGCCTCCAGTGACATTGTGTAACTACACCTCTCATGTACCTTACCAGTTTGTTTAAAAATTGGTTGTCTGTAAACATTCAGCAGTTACTACATTCTCCCATAATGCCCATAACCACCAAGCTGGCTGTGGAGATATCAGGAAGGTTTATATCCATGGATACAAGATCTTTTTTGGTAATCAGAAGGTTGTTTTAGGAGTATAGGGTAATAACAAGAGCATCTAGTATGAAACGCATGGGGCAGTGCTTGCCAATGCAGAATCTAATTGCTTTTTACACAAGTGAGTACAGACGAAGTCTCAAGGGTAGTTTTATAGAAAATTTTCAGTTCTAGGTGCCTGTGTCTATATAGGGCACCGTTAAAACCCACTGCATGACAAGCAATGTCATGCAAACACACCTGTATAGAGGCTCAAAGCAGCCAGTAAACAAATACAATGACTCTTGACCAATCACAACAAGTATAAGCTAAAGTTTCTTAAGTGATGTACAACACAGAATCAGGCTAGGCTAACCTCCAGTGGCACCAGAGTGCAGCACTTCCAGGTTCTTACATCACAACTGGAAAAAATGTAACCATCTTGAACAATAAAGCTTCCTAAAAGTACATGAACTGATCAAATAAAAAAGCAGTCTAAACTGCAGACACAGCAAAAAAGCAAGAGTACAGAAAATACAGTCGTAAATGCAATGGTAAAAATACAGCACTCTAAAATGATTTTATACAAAAACGATTTAGAGTATAAAATTTAACAAATAATGCACAAAAATAACAGTAGCACTTGTACTCAACTTGAAAAAGTGTATTTTAGCAATGCAAAGTACTTACCCAGTGATGCTGGCACAGGATTCTCTCTGGAGTTTCTGAAAAAACTGGTGTGGTTGCCAAGTGTGTTTAAGCTCTGAAGGAATAAGCCAGGCTTTGTGCAATGCAATGCCTTTCTAGAGGCTCAGAACAAGTAAAACGGCCCTGGCTAATCACAGCAAGCACAAGTTAAGTTTTCTTAAGTAATTTACAGCACTGAATCAGGCCAAGCTACCCTCCACTGCCATCAAACTCAGCACTAACCCTTAAAGGCTCTTAAATCACAAAATTTGGCCTGAATTAACAAAAAACAAAAAATAAAATAATAACCCACATGAACAATAAAGCTACTTAAAAGTGAAGGAACTGATTAAATTCCACAGTAGACAAAATGCAGACACAGAGAGAAGACAGGACATACAAAAATACGGTTTTAAATGCAGTAGAACAAATACAGCTCTCTGAAATGATTTAGGGTGTAAAAGTTAACAAATAATGCAGAAAAATAACAGTAGCAGTTGTACTCTACTTGAAAAATTGCAGTTTAGTAATGTAAAACACATCATGTGATAGATGGCACAGGATTCAGTCTGAGCTCTGAAATTAGTGGTTTGGTCACAAACATGTTTAAGCTCCGTGAAAATGAGATGTCTTTAGAAGATGAAAATAGCCATTAATCAAGTAAAATAGCCCCTGGCTAATCCCAACCGGTGCAACTTAAGGTTTCTTAAGTAATCTACAGCAAAGAATCAGACCAAGCTACTCTCCATTAATGCCTTCTAGGCTCTTACTTCACAAAATGGACCTGAAGTGCAAAACATAACTCACTTAATCTATAAGGCTGCCTAAAAGTGCAGGAACCAATCAAATTTAACAGTAGTCTGAACTGAAAAAAGATACACCTATAAGACAGGAGTGCAGAAAATATAAATTTAAATGTTAACAGATAATGCACACAAATAGCAGCACGTATACTCACTTGAAAAAGTACAATTTAGTTATGCAAAGTATTTATCCAGTGATGCTAAAGAGACACATAGTAGACTGACACAGTATACAGTTCCTCATTGTTAAGCTTTGGTGTGATTTGCCAATAAAAAGTAGCTTAAAGAAATGGTAGGGAAAAAAAGTGGTTGCTTATGAAGGTGAAAGCTCCATTGGGTAGCACTGATTTGGCCACTGCTTAGTACAATGTTAAGGTTGTGTTTAGCCAAAGGAGATGAAGACAAGTGACCTTACAGGGTGCAGTTTTTTTGACAAACAGAAAAGCTGGGTCTGGAAAATTTGGAGGAATGAGCAGTGACTGGAGGAGTGAATAAACTATGGCAGACTTCTGCTATGTCTATATATGAGCATCAATATCATGGCAAGGTACATAAGGTCAAACATGCAAATATAAACAGTACCATCTATGGTGCTAAATATTCTTCTATTTAAAGGTGTATATCACTTATGCATGCAAACAAATTTAACTGCTAATAGATAAAGATTTATATACATCATTATGCACCACCCTGCCCTAAAATAAAGAACATTTTTATTCTATATTATTTTTGTTTTACTGTTAAACATTCAACAATAACATTTTTGTCATATTTGCTGACTAGGGGTTTGGATAGTTTAGCTATACTGGGAAGGAGGGCCCTAACTCAGCTGGGTGTGTAGACATCACAGGTATCACTACTCATGGCACTAACTCACTCATACCCACCCAGTTACCAAATGAGCAGCAGTTTGCTTTTAATCAGGAAAAATACTCTCTGTCTTCCATCTGGGCATACCTTGGCCTTTCCTCCTTGTTCTTTCCCTGGTTTAATTTCTGTAAGACTTTTGGGTTTTTAATACCATGAGGGGGAATGGACCCCCTTTGCTCAGTAAAATTATAATTGAAGTTCATAAAATAAGTATTGTTTCAATCTTTGATGTTAGCAAACAATGACCTTCACAGCACCTGCAATGGGCCCAGAATTGACTTCACTTGCAATTTGCATGGAGTTAAATGTATTGATTGGATCTGTCTGAGTATCTATCCTTCTTCCACACTGCCCTCATTTCTGCCTGCAAATCCTAGTTTTTTATGTTTCTCTGTACGCAAGACATTGCAATCACTGGGTGTTAAATTTCAATGATCAGTGCTACTTCTGTCTTCTTTACATGGACTACTATATATGGTTTTCTCACTTTTCATTTTTGAACTGTTGGTAATGAGTGAGCCCATGTGATATAAACTTCATCATTCTATATAGTGCTTTGTGGCTCATGTTTCCAATGTTTCTCAGCTGCTTCAATATTATAATGTTTGCACAATCCCTAATGCAACAGTCTTGCCACATAATTATGCTTTTCAGTATACAGGCCCTTTGCCATTTGTGTACCACACCCAGCAACAAGATGTGTGACTGTTTTCAATTCTGTTTTACAAAACCTGCATTTGTCTGTTTCTCTGACATGTTCAATGGACTTTGTAAATCAGTGTGTATATATTCCACTATCTTGTTTAAATTCACCTGTCCTTAACCTTTCCTGTGTCAGATCCTAAACATGAGGTTGTTCCAGGAGTTTTCTGTACTTGCAACTATATTTATGCCTTTTCTATGTTTCTTGTCTTCTCATCTGATCCTTCATTTTATATTCTTGTGGGGTTTTTTGTTTGTTTTTGTTTTTTGACACATTCAGTTGCTGCCTGATTTTTGTCTACTTTTAATTTGATTTCCATTCCCGCTTGACACTAATATGTTTATGGTAAACTAAGCAGGAAAGCCATCTTAGACTTGTTCTCTTCATGTTTTAAAACTTTCACTATGTTTGGATCTTGTGAGGTCAGGAGATATGTATGTGGTCCTACAATTGTAGATCTATACTTGAAATCAATTTTGAGGAGGCCCTTCTTTCAGAACGGTAAATATATAATCTTGGTATAAACTGATTTTTATAAATCATTTGATAAGCATGAAGCATTTTTCTTGTTTTCCTGTCCAGCTGATCCAATGCCTTTTGAAACCAATAAGTTACCCCAAAACTTTAAGTTAGAACAGGAGGAGCAAAATAGTTTATAGCTTGGACTTTGTTCCTAGATGTCAGGGCTGTTTTCAGTATTCATTTTAGTCTTCTAAAATATTCTTTACTGAGTTTTCTTCGCATTTGTTCATGTTTTATTGTTGATCCTTCATCAGTTCCCAAATAGTTATTCACTACTTCTGCTCAAGTTCCTTTATATCACATTGCGGTCCCATACTGATATTTTCTTGGTGCTGTAGCTTTCTTGCTTTAGAAGTTGCTTTTGTACATTTATCAAGACCAAATGACAATCTTATATCATCTAAGAAAGATTTGACCCTTCCATTTGTGTTTTCAACTGATCATCTGCTGAACTATGCAGTTTTAAATCATCCACATAAAGATGAGAAGTCTTTACACATAGTTGTTTTCTGTGAGCCAAGTTATAACCATGATCTAATCTGTTATGTAGACAGCTTAATGGATTAAGGCAAGACAAAAGAGCAGTGGTGACAAATAGTCACCTTGGAATATCCCCCTTTGAATTTTTATCCCTGGGATAATAATTTATCCTTTATTATGGCTTAGCTGCAAAGTGGTTTGCCAGTGTTACATGGTCACTGTAATATAACTGATCAATGTAGAATGTATCATATACATCTGTAAGCACTTCTTTTTCCATGAATGTCAGATACTGTCAAATGCTCTTTTGTAATCTATCCACTCCATATTTAGATTATTCTCCTTTTTACAATTCTCCATTATGACTTTCTTTAACTACAAATGATCCTTTGTTTCATATGACTTTCTTTTATTACCTTTTTGTTGTATTGCCGCAATTGAGTTTTCTTCTAAATGACTATAAACTCTGGTAGCATCAATTCCATTGTATAGTTTATACATTGTCGAAAGGCAAGGTATTCATCTATTGTTTTTAGGATATCTTGCAGGTTCACTCTTAAGGAGGAGGAGTATCTTTTTCCTGTTGTTAACAAGGTTGGTGTGTGTTTGGGGTGTACTCCAGGCTAAATCTTTGTGTAACAATGTTAATACATTTAGCCAGAATTTAGGTACGGCATTTGGTCCTGGGGTTTTCCATTTAGGAGCTTTTCTTAATTTTGTTTCAATTTCACTGGATGTTATTTCATCCAATTTCATATCCTGTACATTTGAACTTCTTACTTTTTCTTTAACTTATTCTTTCCATTCAGCATTTATGTTATGTTCCACAGGGTCTTCGTAGATATTTATCCAAAATGTCTATTTCTTCTTTTTTTGGTGGTGTTTCTATTCCTTTTGCTTTGTTTCACAATTCTCTATAAAACTTTTTTGGATTGTCAATGAATTTCTTATTTTGTACTTATCCTTTATATTTATTTGCGTATCTTCTAAGTTTTTCTGCCTGTGTTGATATTTTTAGTTTATTATTTGCAATAGTGCACGATAGATTGTGATCTGTTCCAATACTACATATTGTTTTGATCATATATATATAAGTATTTTTGTTGATCTGTTCCCTCATCTATAGTCTTCTAACAGTGACACTTCTTGTCTTGATTTATAGCTTTCTCTGTTCAATACTTCCACGATGACATTTGATTTCTTCCCATCCTTTCCCTTATTTCCATGTATTTTTACAATAAGACTTTATCTGTTATTAGTTTTGCTGCACAGTAATATATCCTATTTCGTTCTGATATATCACATGAATTTCTGTTAATAGTCACAATGATTGAATTTATTTGTTTTATCAAACTTCCATTTTTGGTCTCTTTAACTTTTTTAATATGCTTATCCATCTCTATTAAATCAAGCAACTCTTCCCTTAGATCTTTTTCTTCTAAACTGAGGGGACATTTTTTTATTCTCTTTTTCCTGTGGGCATTCTACAGAAAGTTCCAGAACATCTTCCTTTGACATTTTTTTTCAGCTGCCTCCTGTGTCATCTGTTGCACTTTCATATTGGAACTCAGTGGCCTATTATTCCGCAGCAATGAGTTGCATCCATTTCCTGTTCCTTCCCTTAATTTGCAATTCCAGCTGAACTTTTTTACTGGTTTCCTACTGAAGGCTCCAGATTATTTTCATGTGACAATTGATCAGATGCTTCAATTAATTAATTTGAGTTTTTACACTAAGCCCTTCACTTCAAAGGTAATCTGTAACTTCAGTTTCCATTTTAACTTCTCCATTACAAATCCTTTTTTCAGTTTTGCCTTTTTTCTTTTTTTTTTTGTATTGTAAAATTTCCCATATTCAGATGCCTTTACCTGTATATCTCTTCAAATATCTTTGGTGCTGCTTTTTTTTCTATTAATTAGTTTTGTTTTCTCCTTTGCATAAATATTGCACCATATTAAATCTCTCTTTCTTTCCCATGTCCATATTTTTTCTTCAGATGTCTCCTGCTCCAGTTATTTCTCCTTACTTTGGGGGCTGATTAGTTCATCGTGCTGTGACATAACCTGTGTTCAACTTTCTACACTAAATCCTTCACTTCGCATGTATTCCATAACATCAGCTTCTATTTGTCTAACTTCTACTTTACTATTCTACATTCCCTCTTTATGATCTTATTTTTTTGCATTGCGAAATTTTCCATATCTGGATGCCTTTGCATGTAGTTTTCTTCAAATATCTTTGGAACTGCTTTTTTGTATTCATTAGTTTGACTTTCTCCTTTGTATAAACATTATACCATATAAGATGTTTCCTTCTTTCCCTTGCCCATGTTTCTTTTTAAAATATTTTTGCACTTCCTCAGTCACTTCTTTTTCCAAACAGCTCAAAGTTTCTTGGTCTATATAGTATTTTTCATGACTATGTTGTATTAATGAACACAATTTTGCATTTGAAGCATTTAACAGTTTTCAAGTATTTTGCTTTCTTCTAATTTTTCTCTTAATCTTTTTCAATATATTCTATCTGGAAATTCTGGGCCACTTGCATTAAAGAAACAGTACATAATTTATTTCTGATCTTCATTAATCCACTCTATCATCTTTATGAATCTTTTTTGGCCTGACAGTTTTTTGTGTTTTTTTGTGGACTACTACTTCCTTCTACAACAGGAGGTCTATTCTTCCTAGGATGAGTGAGCTGATATAAATAGTTCACTCCCACAATCCACTTAATTCCTCCAACATCTGAGAAGTTAAACAGACTTGGGTCACCAGGGCCATAGCCAGGGATTTATCCCTCTATGCCATATAGCAGGGTTTCACATAGCTTTACCATTGCCACCAGACTTAACCTACATCCTCTACTCCTCTAAAGTCATAGCTTTAATCATCTTCTTATTGTCACTCATTGGCTGGTAACTAAATGGGTTTGGAATTACCTTCTCGCTCTTACCTTGGCCAAGATGGGCTTCATTTCGTATTACACTCATGTGATCATACTAGATATCTCTTGGTGAATGACTTTTCATGAACTATATGCCCATACTTCTGACTAGATTTCTCTTGGTGAATGACATTTCACAAACTATATGGCCCGTACTTCTGACTAGATTTCTCTTGGTGAATGACTTTTCACAAACTATATGGCCCATACTTCTGACTAGATTTCTCTTGGTGAATGACTTTTCACAATCTATATGGCCCATATTCCTGATTATTCTGCATTAAAGCATTCCACTTTCAGACCCCTACAGGTGATTGTAACCAACTTGTGAACCAGTACAGCAAACACAGGCACCAAGTGGAGGTGACCAAACACGAAGCACGAACCACGAGCCAAAGTGGAAGCTCCAGCAGTTTATTCAGTACATTAACACAAATCACCCCATAGCATTTTTGTCCACAGGACTTCTTCAGATGTAACAAAGAAAAACTGACTGTAGTATCCTTTATATACCCCACCCTTGCAAAACACGTTAATTGTTTAATGACTGATAATTAAAACACATGGCAATTAATGCAAATACTCTGCTTTCTGTAACATTTTGAAAATTCTTTAAAAACATATCAGTAAAAATACAGGTGAATGAATAAGCAGATTTATAAGCAGCAAAGCTTTCTAAAACATATAAATTGATTGAATTAAAATAAAATAGAATGAAGAGTACATAAAAATATAATAATAAATATAAATATAAACACACATCATGCATAGCGTGGTGACCAATTTGAAAACACAGTATGAATTAATAATACGTAAATGATACAAAAATCTAAATAATAAATAATGAATTCTATCTCAATTTAATATATGTAGATGTATATAAATGTAAATGTATAAATATATATAAATTGTATAATACATATATATATAAAATAAATTGACCTGAAAATATATGTAAAAACTATATATAAAAGATGTGATGTATCACATAAACAGGGACATGTTTCTAAGGTGAAGTGGAACACTTTATAATTTGGCTGCCCTCATTTTAAAAATGGGGACGATAGAAATATGTTCGTTAAGCCCTGGAGGCCTATTTGATTCCAATAGTAACTGCCAAAATACTTCTCTAACCTCTATTCTGGTCTCCCATGGGCCCCCCCCAACATCCTGATGTACCATCTCAATTACAAAAAAAACTCATCTAGCTTTGGTATATACCAAAGAGTGTTCGTAAATAACATTATTACCATCTTGGGTTCTAATGGCATTCAGATGTTCATAAATTCTTCTTTTCAGTTTTTGTATAGTTTTTACAATGTAAAATGCACCACATTCTTCACATAAGGCTAGATAGATCAAGCCTTCACTGTTACAATTGGAAAAACTACTACTTTTAATCAAATAGTCCCTCTCCATTATATACACTGAATCTTGTTTTAGGATGTATGGACATTAGGCTAGGATGTATGGACATTGGGCACAGCATCCGCACTTGTATGCTCCTGGTTTTCTTCCATGCAACAACTTCTGATCTTTCTCCAATAATTCCTTAAGATTTTTACCTTTTTTGTATGTAAATTTTAATGGGTTTTTGAACGTTTTCAATTCATAATAACAACTGAACCTACCCCAGTGTTGTGCAATAATATTTCTAACCCTGGGTGTATTCTGATTGTAAAACATAACATAATTACCCCCCAAAACTCCTTTCTTTTCTTGGTCTGGCAGACTCAAACTCCCATTGTTAGCATCATCCTGACCTGTCCTCAAACTATCCTGCTCCTGGTGCCTATCCAACTTATCACATCCTAAAATTGGGGCAAATCTGGAATTTCTTGCTGTTCTCACCTCAGCCATAACATCCTCTATTAAATCCCTAGGGTATTTCCTAGCTAGGAACATATCCCTCACCTTCTGGCTTTCATATTCATAGTCCACATCCCTAGAAGGCATCCTACAACTACGAATAAATATTCCCTTAACAATACTTATTTTTTGTTTGTAGGGATGTGAACTAGTGAAATAAAAATAGGAATTAGAGAAGGTCTCCTTCCTATAAACATTAGAGGTAAATTCCTATATGATAGGGTCCTTCCTAATGGTAACATCTGGAAAATTCATCTACTGATACGAAATGTGATGAGTAAATCTTAAAAATTCTGTCGTCTGATTTAAGTATTGAATGAATTCCATCAATTTAGTTTCGCTACCCTTCCAGGAAATGCAAATACCATCAAGGTAGTGCTTGTAATAAACCCAGTATTGTGCATATTCTGATTGAAAAACAAACTTTTGTTCCCAAACCATGAGAACAATGTTGACATAGGTAGGGGCACAACATGCCCCCCCATAGCTACACCTTGTATCTGTTTAAGGGAATCACCTTCAAAAAATAAAAAATTCTGTTCCAAAACCAAATCCATTAGTTCCGTATACAACAGGAAGGTATTCTAATCTAAATTCCCATGTTGATTAATGGCTTCCTGAAACAATTCAGAACCTATATTGTGAGGAATTATATTATATAGATCTTGTATGTCCAAGGTGACAAAAATGATGGTATCTGAGTACATGTTTTTAACAATACTCCTTAAAAAAATTCCAGGAATCTTTAAGTATTCCACTAGAATTAACCCAAATATTTTTTAACTTGAAATCTAGGTATTTTGCTAGAAGGTACATTTTAGATCCATTGGCAGCCACAATGGGTCTCATGGGGGGATCCTTGATGTTCTTATGTACCTTAGGGATTCCGAATATGACAGGTATTCTGGGCTTCTCCATACTAAGATATTTATAAGATTCATAATTGATTAATTTGTCCTTTAACATGTCTTTTAAAACAAAATCAATTTTTCGATAGGCCAAATTTATTTCATTCCTAGATACTCTAATGTATATTGATGTATTGTTTAACATGTTCATCATTTTATTAGAATATAGGATACTAACCATAAATACCACCCCTCCCCCCTTATCCGGTTGCTTTACCCTAACATATCTGTTTTCCTGTAAGGATCTAACAATATTAAATTCATCCTTACTTAGATTGTGTTTTCCATGCCACCTATTAATGGTGTTACTTCTAATCTCCCTTTCTACTTGTAACTCCAAGTTCTTTAACTGGGGGTGCATGGGTGGATTAATGGTACTAGGTCTCTTAACTTCTGAACCAATATCCGTGTTATGCTGTCCCTGAAATACAATTTCTAAATTTTTCTTTCTTAAAAATATCTACAGGTCTATTAATGTATCCACTACACTTCCCTTAGTAGAGGGAATAAACTTGAAACATTTGGAAAATGAAATAAAGTGCTTTGTAGTAACCTCTTCTCCACTATAATTGTAAATGTTAAAATCATGAAGCCTATGATGTGGTCCCTCCACTACAATATTCTCCATGTCCTCAATGCATTTCTATCCCCCTTCACTGCTTACCTCCATTATTGTCTACTGTTTCTTGGGGGACCCCACTGAAAATATTTTACTGGGAATTTTTGCCTCAACCTACCCGACCTCCTAAGTTCAGGGAAATCACCATTATCAATGTCATTCTGTTCCATTCCCCCATTCATCCTGTAATTAGTCTGTCTATGTGATGTACCCCATGCATTATACACATAATGCCCCTGGGTGTCTGAAACCCTGTTGTGTCCATAATCTCCTATATAATGTCTACGGTCAAAAGTATCCCTTCTAGGAGAAGGGTATGCTCATTTCTGGTGGTATTCCCTTAAATCCCGATCTATTTTTCCACATTTTCTTTTGAAAATTACTTTACATTTATCCTCCACATACTGTTTGATCAAGTGATACTTCCTGTTCTCACTCTCAATAGAAAACATCAAATCATTGGTCACCACCTTGTTTAAATAATCAATCCCTTTATACAGTTTTTGCATTTGTCTCTCATTCTCTTTAATAAGTGCTCTCATAAGGTCATGAGCACTACGGTCAGAAATCTGTAATAATTCCTCTTGAAAGATCAAACCTTCCACCACATTATTAGGAAACTTGTACATCCGTAACCCTTTTGGTGCAATGCCCCTTAAAATACAATCTCTTAAATAGTTATTATCAATACCCAACACCTTGTGTTTAAAAATTAAATCTGTTAATTTTTCAATATTATTATCATATGAAATATGAGAATCAGTCCCCTCATGTCCATCACCTTGAAGTGAATAATTGACAGTACCTTTGTGATTTGAGAAAGAATTGTTTGAAACAAGCCAGGAAGCCAGTGCTTCTGAATCAGTCCATTCATCCATTCCATTTGCACCATGTTTATTGTTGGTAATTAGTCTATCTCTCCATACACCACATGCACAGCCACCAGCCAGCTGTTGTTCCTGTCCTGCCAGGCCATTGGAATTTGTTTTAAATGCTCCATTAGCATTATGGAGCTTAGAAACAGCTCCATTTCCCTTCAGGACCTCGGCCCTAGACCCCCTCTGTAGTTTACCAATTGGTGGTGTTGTCACTTCCTCCGTAGACTTGTCAGCCTGCCCCAAACGATCATCAGCTTCCTGGTTACAGGCTGGTGTTAGTACACAACCCGAAGCACCTTCCACATTCAGAAAATTAAATTCAGCCATAGTATTGCCCACAGCACTCTGCGAGCCACCGGACATCAGCAAAGTAAGCTGCATTAACTGCCCTTCCACTCGGAGCAGTCACTCATTAAGTTCTGCTGTTTGTTGTGCTTCCCCATTTGGGAAGCTGTCCTCTACCTCCACAACCTCCATGACACAAGTAACCACTCAAACGCAATGAGGCCAGGTACCTGAAACAACTAAGAAACTAGTACAGCAAACACAGGCACCAAGTGGTGGTGACCAAACATGAAGCACGAACCACAAGCCAAAGTGGAAGCACCAGCAGTTTATTCAGTACATTAATGCAAATCTCCCCACAGGGTTTTCGTGCACAGGACCTCTTCAGATATAACAAAGAAAATAGAATGAAGAGTATATAAAATATAATAATAAATATAAATATAAACACACATCATGCATAGCGTGGTGACCAATTTGAAAACACAGTATGAATTAATAATATGTAAATAATACAAAAATATAAATAATGAATAATAAATAATGAAGGATCTAACAATATCAAAGTCATCCTTACTCCATGCCACCTATTAATGGTGTTATTTCTAATCTCCCTTTCTACTTGTAACTTGAAGTTCTTTAACTGGGGGTGCATGGGTGGATTAATGGTACTAGGTCTCTTAACTTCTGAATCAATATTCGTGTTATGCTGTCCCTGAAATAAGATTTCTAAATTTTTCTTTCTTTAATTTATCCACTATACTTCTCTTAGTAGAGGGAATAAACTTGAAACCTTTTTTTTCCTGAGTGTAGGCTTTGAATGGGTGCTTTATTTGAGTATGCTTTTATATGTGGTATATTTATTGTTTTAAATATTATTACTGTGAAGGATTGTAATCATGTATTCTAACACTTCATGAATTATTCATGATTGCTTGTTTTGGATTGGTCTAACACTGGGGTATGGGCTATTTAAACAGGATGTTTAATGGACTCTTCTTTATCTTGATAAAGTCTCCAAATACGGAGATGAAAGCACTTGATTTCTTTGTTTTATTTTATTGATTTTTATATAGTATTAAAGGTTATTTGAACATTTATTTTGTATTTTACATTTACTTCGCATTGAGACTCTGTTCCTGGTCACTGATTATTTGTGGACTGGTTTGTTGGAGCATTACTTTGTTATCTTGCAACTTGTCAATCCTGTTTTGCATTTATGTTAGCAAAACTGGTAGATGTTTATAACAATGCATAGCCAAACATTTACTTGATATGAAAAATAGCAAAACTGAAAATGCATTCTGTCACTTGTATGAATTTTAAAAATTTTGCATTTTTTGTTTTAGATAATGTTAATTGTTCTTAAGGGGTAGTGGCATTACAAATTTGTGGAATGCAAAGAAACTGAGTGGCAGCTTGAAAGCTGCAATATTTTCTGGTATAATTTTTTTTATCAGGTTCTGTAGTTATTTGAAAGGTATGTCTTCAATTATTAATTAAGAATATCAAACAAAAAATACTCATTTTTTTCTTGGCTGTGCTTTTATCACAACATTTGGCCTTTAAATATGATGTTGCACCTTCTTGTTTTTCTTCTGAAAAATGCATTAGTCATCTGTGATAAAAATGCTTAACTTTATTAAAGCTGAGTTTTTCCAGGTGATTTTGTTGGTGACTGATTTGACTACCCAGCAAAGAGACTCAAGTGGCTACAATAATCATCTGACTCACAACAAAGGCTCCAGGTCATCTTGACCATAGCAACCTCCTGCATGATGCAGATTCATGTTGTTTAACATCTGACAATTCTCCACGTCATCTTAATACTCGTTGCCATTCCCTTCTCCCCAGTCTTAATAGACTTTTTCTTGATCTATCCTACTTTCCTTCCTGCATTACTTACTTTCTAGCCCAACCTTTCTATAATTTCTTAACCTTCTAATGATCAGTCTCTCTATTCTTACACTAACCTTTATCTATCCCAGAAATTATGACTGAAATATACTGCCCAAGTCTCTTGCTAGAATGTGTAAATGTTGAGTCTTTCGGCTTTTCCCGGTTAGAGGTCACCACAGCAGAACTCCGGCCCGCTAATGATTGGCAGTAGATTTTTACATGCCGAGTTGCCAGCCCTGATGCACAACCTTCAACGAAGGTACACCCATTCACGCATGTCTCCACACAGAAGACGCTCTAGCTGAGAATCGAACAGGACAATGTCTTACTGTGAGGCGAAATCGCTACCACACCACCACCACCGCAGTATGTAAATAGTTTTTATAAACTTGAAAAAGACATTGACACTGACACTAAGGCTCCAACACGTAGAACATAAATTTATTGTAAAACAAAAAAACACGGATAGAAAGTGGTTAGGCGCTTTTCGTCTCTAAAATAGCAGACTTCTTCAGCAAAAAACAAAATCTCAATTTATATATAATATATATATATATATATATATATATATATATATATATATATATATATATATATATATCACATGGTTGTTTAAAAATTCATTAACCAATAATATTTGATTTGTCATTAAGTGACATCATCAACAGGACATTAACACGTGAAGTAAATTAAATAATGTAAAAATAAGAAAATGCATTTATAAGTTAAATAGCTGTATATGTAATATGTAAATAAATGAATAACAAATACACTAACTGATTGTCATCTCACTGTATGTGTTTTCTCCTACTTCATGTTTTTTTATGTTTTTTTTTTAAAATGATGCTACTAATGTAAATAAATTTGTGTGTGTATGTAAATTGTGTATCCCTGTCATAGCTAACATTGGTACTCAAAGAAGATGGATAAGCCTAACATTACATTTTTCACAAATAGCTGTTAAAAAGCTAGTTTTTAAAACAAATAAATAAGTAAACAAGCATATAAAGTGAATAAATTAAATTCAATAAAACACAATACAATGCAATGCATTAGGGGCAATGAACAAAAAACGTCTTTAAAGGGCTCTTCTAACTAATTCAATTTGTCAGTTTTAAAATACAAACAATGGAGGTGACTTCTTTTAACCTCGGGGGGTTATAGGAGTTCAATCTTAGTTGCCAAATCAGCTCCTATTTTTCCAAGATTAAATGATCATTTAATCAGTTGGTGAGCAAAACTGTGAAAGTTGAGTAAGCCTGACATATCATGTCATATCATGTCCATGGCATCTCTCCCTTACCCTCTGTCCAACTGTCTCATGACCTCTTAAAAGCCTCCATGAATCCCTTTTACCCTCACTTAATCCAACACTCTATGGGTTTACAAATTTCTACTGCCCATGCCCCTTCCTTCACCCTCTGTTCTTCCTGTTCAGAATGACACTTTCACATCTCCCTAACATGATCTTGTAGATTAATACCAGCTTCCCTCTCTCTGTTCATGTAATATTTGGTTAGATCCATTGCGCTCCATCCTATGGATATTTCTGACAACTTTTTAGTAGCATGAAGTTTTTGCACAGCATTTGATGTGTGTTCTGACCAGGAGCCTGTAGAATGAAAGCATTATCTCTGCTTGTGGCATTTTTTTTCTCTTCAGTTATAGCCGTCTCACTGTTTCTGCTGTTTTGATCCAGGAGTGATCAACACCCCAGTGTATTTTCTTGTTCTGTTACCAACAGTTCCACGTCTCCAAGGTGATAAATGTTTGGCCAAGGTGCAGTGCTTTGCATTTGTCTGTGCTGAGTGCTGAGCCTCAGCCTTCACCTTCCTGCCCATTTGGTCAGTTTTTCTGGCTTTTTCTGCAGACTCTTCCTTCATCTTCCCCAGATCACCTATCTTAATTCATCAGTGAAGATGCTGATCCTGTTCTCAGCTTCCACAGACATGTCTGAGACAAACACACTGAAGAATAATAGGTCCAGGAAAGACTCTTGCAGTACTATACTAGTGACTTTCTTAAATCCTGATTTTGTACCTCTCAAAATAGTGCTGTGTCCTACCATTAAACTATGCAGAAATCCAGTTATTTTAGTCCCATCTGAACCCTCTAGTTCTCCTATCAGCCTCCATGTGTGAAATCAAGTCAAAAGTCCTGCTGAAGTCTAAATAGACTATGCTGGCTGATGCACCCCTGTCAGTTAGGCATCTTAAAACAGGAACAAGTATGACTGATGACTTCTTCTGTCCATGAAACCAGTCCTAGAGATTGTCGTTCTTTTGAAGTTCTTCTTTACTTCTTTGATCCATCTAGTAACTCAATTCTACTTTTCCTTGCATTGTGCTTCCTTCCTCTTCCCCACCATCCTCTTTCCATCACTTTTAGATCTTATCTTTTCCACAATTGCTAGCCTCACATTCTTATTTGGGTATTTTGGACTTTTCTTCCTCATCCCGTCATCATTAGCCATGAGTACTCCATCCCTAAACCATTCCTATAGCCCTGAGTAATTTTCCCTGACCCAGTCCCATAACTCTGAATAATCCATCCCTGACCTATTCCCATAACCCTGAGCACTCCATGTATCACCCATTACCATTACCCTGAGCACTCCATTCATCACCCATTCCCATTGTTCTGAGTACTTCATTCATCACCCATTCCCACAGCCCTGAGCACCTCATTTATCACCCATTCCCATAGACCTGAGCACCCCATTTATCACCCATTCCCATAACTCTGATCACTCCATTTATCACCCATTCCCATAGCCCTGAACAGTCCATGTATCACCCATTTCCATAGCCCTGAGCACCCCATTTAGCATGCATTCCCGTCACTTTTTTACTTTAACAAGTTGCTTCCATTCTCCTAACCCATCCTTGATTCTGTCCCTATAAGTATCGCATAATCCATTTAATGTTTGGGAATATATTCCAGCATTCATCAGAGACCTAACCATTCGACCCAAATGTAGATATAAATATAAAGTCTACCTGGAGAAATTAGTATTATATAATTGCATAACAACTCACACAATCATGTAAATGTGCAATGTGATATGAGTAAAACTATTAGCCACTCCTAGGCCAGTTATACATGATAATGACATTCAGCTGGCACTATAAAATATGTTTTTTTCTTCTCCTCCCTGTCCATAAAAAAACACAGTTTGTATAGTATATGACCTGCTATCCACTTATGCCATAGTACCCACTAAATGCATGTCACATTTATAAACAGTTTCCCTTCTTCTTCTTTGTAAATCATATCATAAGCAACAGATATGTGGTCTGTTTTCTATTATGACATATTTGTGCATGCTTTTATTTGTATTATATGTTCATGTTTGCTAATTCTTGTTATACATAAATGTTATCAAGCTGCCTGGTAGTTTGATTATACTACATGCTTTAAGTGCATGTCATACAGTATTTTGGCTATATGGTAGACATGTCATTGTGAATATGTTACTATTATTTTTTTTATTTTAGCGTATTTTAATTTCTCCCAGGCTGAACCCAGAACAGGTACATTGCGATGAGAGTTAAAACCCCAGTCTACAGACTGAAAATAAATAAATAAATAAATAAAAATCCCACACAGTTGCCAGTCTGAACTCTTCTATTAGCTGTAGTGAGTCTGCCAGAATAAGTGCTAGTCCTTGTATGGACCCTAATGCTCTACATAGGTTCATGACCAAGTAGTAGGCCAAATGCCCATGTTGGTCATTTTAAGCCTATCACATTTGGTTATAGATTGGCCTTATTCATCCAATAGTCAATAATTATATATTACCTCTTGTGATGCCCCACCATTGGCCCAGTAATCAAGGAGCCTCAATCCTCACTACTAGCGCCAGTGGGGGACGTATATTGGGAGGATAAGAAATACACACACAGGAATGTGCAATTTCCCTTAATAGCACACAGAGACCACAGTCAGTCTGGGGCTGGTTTCTCCCTCTTTCTCCAGATCCCCAATAAGATTCCCCACTGGCACAGCTATAAGGTTGAGATCTCAGCTGAGTGGCCAAGCCAAGTCTCTGTCCAATCAGTGCTGCGTGTCCCTGCCCAAGTAGCTGACACACATACACACATACACTTTGGGGTTTGATTTACACACACACACACACACACACACACACACACACACACACACACACACACACACACACACACACACACACACACACACCTTGGAAAGGCTGGCACAGGTTTATTAGCTATGTCCCCTTCTGCCCTGACTATAAGGTAGTTATTACTGTCACCAGCCATGTCCTTATCAGCTGCTTTAAGGCCCTTAACAAAGGGTGTCCAATATTACGTGCAATGTTACTATCAATACAAATAGTAGCTTGACCAAGATCAAGTCTATTAGGAGTGGCCTACACAGTGTCACCAAATAAGTATGCAAGTACTCTCAGAACTTAAATATATCTCACATATATCAGCCTCAATGAAAGGTTTAAATATATTTAATAATAAATAATAAAAGAGCAAGAAAATACTCAGTAAATAATCACAGTTGCATCAGAGTTCAAATCACAGGCAATATTTAAAACAACATTGTAGGACAGTCTCAAATAAATAAAGAAAACATCTAATCTGTACTTCACTATATTCCTGACTGGATCTAAGAGAAATTATTGTACCCTAGTTAACTTTATTACAGAGCAAGGCAAATGTGGTCAGTGGATGCTCTTGTCAGGTCAAAGACAAAATACAAAATGTGCAGTCTTTCTTTCAGAGACTTCTTAAATTAATATTTCAAATACAATTGCTAGGATACTTGCAGGATGATATCACTTCTTGTTATCCTGACTTCAGTTCCAGGCTTACAACCACTGATGCAGCTGTAGCATTTAGCATCTACCTGTGAAAATTCATAGACTTTGGATCTTTTGGTTCTAGACATTATGTCGCCTGTTACACTGAATCTGAAAGATAACATCTCTTTTTATAGCCCAGCCATAAAGTACTTCAATCTCAACTATTCTTCTGAAGTTAACTTCTTGCGTTGCAGTTTCCATTGTTAAAATATATACATCTAAACAGTTCTGATAATGTACAGTATATACATTTCTGCTCTATTCCAACAGGGCATGCTGTGGTTACATTTTAGCTCAGTACTTTACAAAATATCTCTCCTTTGTAAAATACCTTTACAATACACTCTTCTGTACCAGCAGTTTGATATACACATGACATACAGTGCTAATACAGTTGTAACATAAGCATATGAATCATGTTGATATTCACAAATGACGTATAATTATTTACAAAGTGTGTGGTCTGTCTGGGTCCCCCTAGGCTACCAGACTCACATGCTTGTCTCCAAGCGTGACTGAGTGTAACTGCATGTACACAGGGTACTTTATTATCTAAATCATTCTCTATCAGGACATCTGCAGGGATATGCTCAAACACACTTACTTGCTTGCTTCCTTTTCCACCCTCCCAGTCAAGGTGAACCCTAACTAAAGGTATTTGGAATGGGGTCCCCCCTAAAGCTCTGACTGGAGTAGACTGCCTAAGGAAGTAGTGCTCCTCTTTAACCATTGCAGTCTTCACAATGGTTAGGTTAGAGGCTGTGTCACTCTTAGCAGTAGTCTCTTTCCCATTTACTAAGCTAGGATATAACCTCTTGGCATCTATATCAAAAGATTGACCACTAAAAATAGCGAACGGTCTTTTATCAAACTTAAAAATACGAAACCTTAAAATGTTGAAGGAACAGATCAGTGAATTTTTTTCTCCGGAAAAAAAATTCGCTGATCCAAAAAAAAAAAAAAGCAATATACAGGCAAAATAAAGTGGGGGGCTTCACACCCCCACACCCCAAATCAAATATACCAACTCCGAGATCACACCACAGTGGAGAAAATAGCAAAGTACGGAGAATGGCCCATCGATTTTTTTCCCTAGGAAAAAAAATTGATGTTCCGTACCTTTGACATTTTCAGATTTTGTATTTAAAGTTTGATAAGAGTGTTCACTAATTTAAGCATTCACTCTTCTGATAGAAACCCACCTCTTGTGGTAGTTCGGTACCCTTGTTGTCTCCAGACAACTCACCTCTGGCATTCTGTCATTCCCACTTACTGTCTCTCCCACCTTTTGTTCCCCATCTTGCCTTCATGGATATCTATATGCTACATGGCCTCACTTGTTGCATTTAAAACATTTAACACTTTGTCCTGGACATGTACCTGGACTAGTGGCTTCTCCTGTTACTGGCGGACACTGTTGGGGTGGTTTAGTCTGCTCACCATGGGTTCCCTTTGACCCATGACCATCACTGGGTATCCTTTTCCTGTGCAATGTTGCCTTGCTTGCTAGTTATAGGTCTCCCTTTTTCACCAACTCATCTGCTGTGTTACATTCCCTATTTGTTAACCAGATTCTCATGTCGTCAGGCAAAGTAGTAAGGGCTTGTTTCCTCACCAAGAGGTCTGCCAGCCCTACAAAAGTGGTGACCTGACACCCACTCACCCATCTATGGAAATAAGTGCTTAACTCAACAATATATTCACACACACTTTCATCTGTCTTCAGTCTATGCTCATGAAACTTTTCTCTGTAAGCTTCAGATGTTAACTTAAAACACTTTAACAGACAACTTTTAACTGTATTATAATTTAAGCAATCAGTATCAGGCAATTTAGAAATAACAGTTACAAATTTACCATGGAGTAAGGGGATTAGGAACTGTACCCAGAGCCCTTGGTCAACATTATGCTTCTTACATACCCTTTCAAACATATGAATAAAGCTGTTGAAATTATCACCCTCTGTAAATTGTAGAAGAAATTTACTGACCTTTATAGCTTCTGGGGTTCAGTTAATACCTTCCCCATTACCCCATGAGCCTGATAAAGAGTCAGCATCTCTTTCTCATGTTGCTTCTGCCTCTCATTCTCTTCAGCTTTCAGATGTCTCAGTCTCTCTGCTGCTTCTAATTCCAGTTATTTCTCCTGCTGCAGTCTCTGCTGATTCTATTACCAAATGTTTGACCTCCAGTTCAAGTCTCTTTATCTCCAGATGGATTTATAAGTCCTCTGTGGAAAGGTTGAACTGTCCATTTTCTGAGAGTTGTACCACCCCAAGGCCATTCTGATTGTCCTCCTGGTTGCTGGTCTGTGATGCAGCTGTGGCAAGGCTGCAACCATTTCTGCTTTAGTCAGGTTATCAAGCACCAGTCCTTTGGCTTAGCACATCTCTGCCAACTGGATCCTTGTCGGCTTGCCATACTCCTCTACTGACATCCTTGTCTGCTGTCCTTAACTAACTAAGCTAACAAAAAATAAACAAAACTATTGTGATTTGAAACTCTGAATGTTCACTGTGTGGCTGATTGAGATTACAAACATCTTCCTTAGTGACCATTGTTTATAAGCTACATAAATTCAATATCCACACCACTGAATCCTAATATCTGGATATCCCACCACTGGCCACCAATATAATGTGACACCCCAATCACTGGACCAGTAACTAAGGAGCTTCAATCCTTACCACTAACAACAGTGGGGGATGTACATTGGGAGGATGACAAGTACACACACAGGAAAGTGCAATTTCCCTTAAGAGCACACAGAGACCACAGTCAGTCTGGGTCTGATTTCCTCCTTCTTTCTTCAGATCCCCAATAAGACTCCCCACTGACACAGATATAGTGTTGAGCACTCAACTGAGTGGTCAAGCCAAGACCTCCAGCACCATCTCTGCCCAACCAGTGCTTCATACCCCTGCCCAAGTAGCTTACACACACACACACACACACACACACACACACACACACACACACACACACACACACACACACACACACACACACACCTGAGAAAGGCTGGCACAGGTTTACTAGCTATGCCCCCTTCTACCCAGACTATAAGGTAGTTATTACTGCCACCAGCCATGTCTTTTCATCTGCTTTAAGGCCCTTAACAATGGGTGTCCAATCTTACTGTGTAGTGTTAATATCAATACAAATTGTAGTTTGACCAAGAGCAAGGCTATTAGGAGTGGCCTACGCAGTGTCACCAAATTAATATGTAAGTACTCTCAGAACTTAAGTATGTCTCACAAATATCAGCCACAATGAAAGGTTTAAATATATTTAATAATAAATAATAAAAGAACAAAAAAATACTCAGTATAAAATCACAGTTACATCAGAGTTCAAAATAACAGGAAATATTTAAAACAACATTGCAGGACAGTTTCAAATAAATAAAGAAAACATCTAAGCTTTACTTCACTATATTCCTGATTGAATCTAGGAGAAATTACTGTACCCTAGTTAACTTACTTATAGAGGAAGGCAAATATGGTGAGCGGATGTTCTTGTCAGGTCAAAGACAAAATACAAAATACCCAGTGTCTCTCTGTCAGAGACTTCTTAAATTAATATTTCAAATATTACCGCTGAGATACTTGCAGGATGACATCACTTCTTGTCATCCTGACTTCATTTCCAAACTTACAACCATTGATGCAGCTGTAGCATTTAGCATCTACCTGTGAAAATACAGAGACTTCAGATCTTTCGGCAAACGGTGGAAGTCATAAAATAATTTACATTCCTCTACATTTAAAGACAATGCAAAAAACTTCTAATTCTAGATATTATGTCACCTGTTGCAGTGAATCTGAAAGATAACATCTCTTTTTATGACCCAGCCATAAAGTACTTCAATCTCAACTGATCTTATGAAGTTAACTTCTTGCGTGCAGTTTCCATTGTTAAAATATATACATCTAAACAGTTATAAAAATGTACATTATATACATTTCTGCTCTATTCCAGTAGGGCATGCTGTGGTTATATATTATCTCAGTACTTTACAAAATATCTCTTCTTTGTAAAATACCTTTACAACACATGCTTCTGTACCAGCAGTTTGATATACACATAACATACAGTTCTAATACGGTTGTAACACAAGCATATAAATCATGTTGATATTTGCAAATGACATATAAGTATTTGCAAAATTCCAGCTAGCTGGGCTGACAGTATCTCCTTTCATGACACCTCTAATGAGAATAATTAGGATAATACCACAGATAATTTGAAGGGACTCATTCATGGGATAAAGCATTTAGGAGCTGAATCTGTCCAATAATAGTACAGGGGGAGTCCTGGGGTGAATTTGCTGTTTCCCATCCTCAGATCTAAGTTGCACTTGAAAATGGACAGGGATGAACCTTGTTTTAAGTGGTTTGGTGAGTCTGTTCCACAGCCCTGGTATCCTGATTTTGATCCCTAGACTGAGTATTTCTGATGCCATTTGACTTGCTGACGTGCAGTAAAACTATCAGTAATGGGTAAGATGATGCCATTTTGTATGCCAGACACAGGTTAACTCTAAGCAGTCTGTAGGATACTGAGTATCGTGACAGGGTTTCAAGTCAGTCCATGTAAGACATGTTGTTTATGCCTTGCATCCTTTTAGTATGATACCTCTTTGGGTGTTCCAGTTGTTGCAAGTGTCTGGAGAGATGCATGTCAAAAGGGGCATTATATTCAATGACTGGCCTAATGAGGGCTGAGTAAAGGGGGGGGGACAGTGACATCCCTAGATATAGAGACAATTCATTTGTTTATAAGCTGAGCAATATAGACAGTGGTGGCTGGTGACTTTAAATCAAAGGGGGGCTGCAGGAGACAGCTGAATGGGTGGGGTCAACGGGAAGGGGTGTGGTCAACCAGAAAGGGGAGGAGCTATGCTCAAAACCACAAAAACTAACTAAATACACTGCTCTGGGTGCCAGACCGTCATTATGAGAGTCCAATCAAGACAAAATGAAGTGTAGAAGAATAAAAATATTTCAATGCATTGGCTGCATGACAGCTTACTTAATATCTAGATGAAAACAAAAAGGTTGTGAGGCATGAAAAAATAAATTACTTTTTAAATACATTAATGGAATGCCAGTCAAAATCAAGTATAAGAAAAACAAGCAGCATTCAACTCAAACCACTTCTTGCACTGCAGTTCTAATTATAATTTATATTCAGCTTTATTAAAGTACCAAGTAACATGCTGAAAGTAGAAATCTCTGATGCCCCCACTTGTAAAAATGTTTCTGATCCAAAAAAAGACCTGCTGCCTGACAACTATCTACTTGTTGTACGACAGAAACCAGACCATTCTGCAAAAATCAAGGACAGATGAAAAGCCACTCTAGTACTTGTGTCTACCTTGGATGGGGGGGATACTCTGCACATTTACACTGCATAACTACTCCTTGCCTTGCTTTGACACATCTAGAGTCACTACATGGGGGAGTGGGGTGCAACAAGTATGTCACAATTTGAAATGTCTCTGGCTGCCTGTGATGGCCCTGACACATTTGTCATACCTCTCAACCTCAGAGCAAGAAATCTGGACAAAGCCATACAAAGAAGTGGGACAAAGGCCCAAAAATAAGGACAATTTTTAAATATTGCTCTTATAAACTTAGAAAGATAATAAAATAGGTCTTGCATTAGTATGAATTTTCTGAATGGTATGAAATATGAAACTCAAATGTCTGTCATTATTTTCTAACTTCAGTCTTTAATGATTTGTCACTAATTTGCCAAAAAAAACACAATTTTATGAAATATGGACCAAAAATGTGATGTAAAAATATAAAATAGCCACACAATACAGCTGGGAACCTGTCAAAGAAGGGACACTTTAATATTAGTACTGCTAACTTGAGCAGCTGACAAAATAAAAGAATCTGCATGCATTTCTGAAATAAAAGTAATCTATAACTCTGATTATTACAATTATTTCTTAATTGTAAACCCTCCATGTTTTCTTCCAAAATTGCTATTTTGCGGAGTGATTATTAGAGGGAGGAGCAACATTTTGAGCCAAAATCAGGGACAGTTGAGAGGTTTGGCTATGCCTAATTCTATAAAGCAATTTATTTGCATGTAACTCTCAACCTGTTAATGCAGTAAATCTGCACAAGGCCAAATATATTGGGGGGACATATAAACAGTCCTAAAAATTGCTCTTGTATAAACTGAGACAGTTGATAGAACAACAGGTCTTACTTTAGCATGAAGTCTGAAACTAGTGTGTCATTATACAGTGACTTAATTCCTAAATGATTTGCCAGAAAACCACAAATTTTATGAGGAACAAACCAAAAATAAGAAACAAAAACCTATTCATTCTTTGAAAATCTGGACAGTTGGGAGGTATAGTTCAGCTGGGGCTGTCTTTAAGTTTGCCACCCTTCCCCCACACAAAATCATGGTCAAATGGAGCCTCCTCCTGCAGCCATTCCAATGATCCATTACTTGGCTATTTCACTCCATTTACCATAAACACTAATGTGCATACTGATTTACTTCTATGATGATTTGGACTTCATTTGAAAGTTTTATTTTGCATTTTACAGCACAAACACTAAGACATCTGCTAAACAAACTTGGCATTAAAACTTCTCTGCCCTTGAAACTCACATTCATTGAAACAGCATGGAAACCCACATTCAAAGAAAATACATTTTACCAGTGGCAAATAAAGATTAATTCTGGGCTGTTTTCAAATCATAGGCCCCTTGCATATGAAACATACATGTGCTCTTTGATACACCTTCCTATTGTTTTGAACATTTTTCCAGTAAACTATGAAACAAAACGCATGCACCAATAATGACAAAACTGCCCAATTCAGAACATCTTCCAGTAAACAATGAAACAAAATGCATGCACGCATAATGGCAAAACTGCCCAGTTCAGAATATTTCCATCATAAAAGTCTACTCAAACTTCTACAGTCCACCATTATCAGTAAATATGCACAATTCTACAGTCCACCATTATCAGTAAATATGCACAATTCTACAGTCCACCATTATCAGTAAATATGCACAATTCTACAGTCCACCATTATCAGTAAATATGCACAATCTCTGAAGAAGTAAAAAAGTCATCTAAATAATTCCACATTAAATAAATCTGTAACTAATGAAGAGGTTGCTGCTAGCAAACACCTTTATATTTCATGGTTTCATTGAAAAGTAGTGTCTGATGCCCCTGAGGAATAAATTGCCTATATTACATTAAAAATGATAAGCTAGTAATATTGCAATAGGAAATGGATGGCAAACTGATAACAGGCTCATAGTTAATATCTTTACTTTTTCAGTACGGCAGCATTCACCCGTTGTGGGAGTAGAACCAACAACCTTCTGCATCAAAAGCAAGTACACAACCTGTTGTGCTATTAACAATGCAAGTTGACTTAGCATAAGCAGCTCTAAACTTCTCTTCCCCTGCAGCTCTCAGCTCCTTGTAAAATCTACTCAATACTCAACTGCATCTCAACTTCGCAGCACAAGAAATCTGGAAAAAGCCAAATTTATTGGGGGGGTGGTCAAAAGCCCAAAAACAAGGGACACATTAAACATTGCTTGTATAATCTTGGAAAGTTGCTAGAATAAAATGCTGTGTTACCACCATACATTTTACTGCCAAGGTCCCTGTGCAAAAGAGTCAGAGCAACATACCACTATGCCAAATCAGCTGCTTTGTGAAAGAAAAATGCTGTGTTACCACCATACATTTTACTACCAATGTCCCTGTGCAAAACAGTCAGAGCAACATACCACTATGCCAAATCACCTGCTTTGTGAAAGAAAAATGCTGTGTTACCACCATACATTTTACTGCCAAGGTCCCTGTGCAAAACAGTCAGAGCAACATACCACTACGCCAAATCAGCTGCTTTGTGAAAGAACGGAAGACTGAAACTTAAATGGCTATCATTTCATGTATTCAGTTCTCACCATAGCTGTCAACCTCTTAGCACAAAACACCTGGACAAACCCAGTAATGAGGGAATACAGCCCTCAAACATATTCAGTGAATTCAGTTCTTGCCATAGCTGTCAACCTTAGCACAAAAAACCTGGATAAAGCCAATAATGGGGTAATACAGTCCCAAAAATAAGGACAAATTTCAAATATTCATCTTATAAACCTAGGTTGTGTTACTATGTATTTTCTGAAGAATATGAAGTCTGAAATTCAAATTCCTGTCAATTTTACTTCTGACGGAACAAAAACAATTTTCAGCAGAGGCCCAGGGAGAAATACTGCAGACACATGTCTTTGTAAAATGGCAGGACACCAGAGCAAATCCACACAAACACAGGGATAAGATGCAGACTCTACACAGAAGGCACCCCAGCCAAGAATCAAACCAGAAAACCTATAGCTGTGAGGCAACAATGCTACCACTGCACTATCAAATATGTAAGGAATTAAACATTCAGAAAACTGAAGTCTGAAATTCAAATGCCTGTCAATTTTATTTAACATTTGTTAATCAGGACAGTCTGACTTGGAACAAAAAAACAATTTTCAGCAGAGGCCCAGGAAGAAATAATGCAGACATGTCTTTGTAACATGGGAGGACACAAAAGCAAACCCACACAAACACAGGGAGAAGATGCAGACCCACAAAGAAGGAACCCCAGCCAAGAATCAAACCTGAACACCTGCAGCTGTGAGGCAACAATGCTACCACTGCACCATCAAACATCAAGCAGTGCAGCATTTAGAAACCACAGATATTATGAGGAACAGATCAGATCAAATATGAGGCAAAAATCTGCAATTTTTTTACAAATGGTGGTGGGTAGGGAATTCAGGTCTTTAACACCTGCATACAAGGTACAGGGTTCAACCATGAGGTATTCCCTACCACACCACCATGAGTCTAGCCACCAGTATATAGCAACTGAGGCATTTACACACACACACACACACACACACGCACACCTTACCTGTAGTAGATCTGTAAACCTGCACCAAATCCCCATCCACACTTATTTTCTTTATGTTTTACAGCTGGGGGGGGCTGCAGTCCGGCAGTCCAATAGCATGGGCCGCCCCTGAATATAGGAGGACTTACTTACAACAATAGACAAATGTTCGTCAAAAATTAGGTCACTGTTCACATACATTCCCAAATCCCGAACAATTGGGTAAACACTTTGAGGTGTATTGTCAGTGTAGTAGTTCCCTGGGGTAGATGACTTCCCAAAGGATGCAATAATGCATTTTTTTGGCATTAGTTCAGTTCAAGATTTTGGCACAAGTTATTTTTTTGTGACAAATCTTCCTGCAGAATGGTTAAGTCATTTGGGTATTCAGTCACTGCTCCTAGCATGCAATCATCTGCAAACTTAGTCAGGCAGATCCCTTTGGTATTGGCTTTTACTTCCAAAAAGTAGATGCCAAACAAGAGAGGTCACAACACAGAAAAATGGGGGACTCTATTGGTGACTGGTCCCTTTGTGGAGCTAACTTCTCTTATTTGGATTATCTGAGTCCTATCTGCAAGCCAGTTGGCAATCCAACAGGTAGCATAGGGGTTTATTTTCAATTTATTTAGCTTTTTTACTCTGCCTGAGTGTGGAACTGCATCAAAAGCTTTGCCCAGGTCAAGATATGTGGTGTGTACCATTTTTACTTAATCGATTGGTTTGGTGACCTTTTCAAAAAAGTCACCAGGTTGAGTAAACATGACCTGCCCTTGATTAATCCAAACTGAGACAAGTCTAATGTTTGGGGGTTCCTGTGTTCTGATTGAGGCTGGTAAGAGTTATGGGTCTATAAGTGCCTATGTCTGTAGAAGGTCCACCCTTTTGCAGGGGAATGCTGTAGCTGTTCTCCCTTTCTTGAGTACAAAACCTGTATGATGGATGAGATTGAACAGTGCTGTTAGGGGTGTGGCTAAATTGTGCTTCATGCTATTTAAGATGTATCCAGGGATATTGTCAAGACTCATCACTGCAGTATTTTTAGCTTTTGGTAGCACTTTTAGGACTTGGTCTTCTATGCTAGCAAGAGATGAACCCATTTCAGGTATATCTTGAGGGACAGATGGAGGGGAGAGAGGGGTAAAGTAAAGATAAATATATAGGCCAGTAGGTTAGTTATATCTTTGGCCTCAGTGTAAGTGACATTGTTCACAATCAGCTCAGTCCATTGCTGCATTGTGCTTTTGGGATTATGAACATAACTTAAAAAAATCCTAGATTGTGTTTGGCTTGGGTAGCTCTTTTAGCTTCATACTTGGCTTTGGTGGATTTTCTTAAACTCCTGAGTTGTTTGCTTATTTCAGTGACATGTCATGACTGACACTTGCCTGTCAGTGTGCATAGGGATAATCAGTGCCCTTCTTTTTCCTCATCCTTGCCTCTTCTTCCATTATACTAAATTCCTGATCCTTATTTGAGTCCCTCTGACATTTTTACTGTCCTATCCAGTCTTCTTTGATACTGATGATTCATTACATTTTTAACACTAGGAAAAATATGCAGTACTTTGTAACTGTGCACACCTTCCCACTACATCCTTGGACCACCATATTACTTAGTTGCCTATATTGTTAGGCTAGAACTGCCCTGCACTTCTAAGTTTAGGATAACACTGCCCTGCACAACCATATTGGATACAGTATAGCCTGCTCCTGAAAGCCTCAACCCTAGGATGAATTCCACATTCACCAAGCTCATTCTTTCACCTTTGCTTCTGCAGCTAATACCTATTGTATAGTGTCTCTCATTATAAATGCCATAACAAATTTTCTCTTTGGGATATCTTTATCTCCCCACAGTCTATGCAAGAACTTAGTACTGCTACTCTGCTACTCTGCTCCATCTTGCTAGCTCACCATTCCCCTTTTTTGTTGCTGCTTTCAACATGAGGTTTTCTTCTTTTTTTGTCCTAGTTACTGCTGCTGTTGAAACTCCCTTATTATTTTATCCCTCTTTGTCACTTACCACCTTTGTTCCAGATGTGTCCTCTCTGCTATACTCTTGCCCTCTTACCTGTTTTTTCAGTATCCAACCCATTGCTTCCACCCATGTTCACAATTACCTCTATACTTTCCTTATCCCTGCTTTTCTGATGTTGTCCCACTCATATTTTTTGCATCCTTTTATTTGGCCTTTTTTCCTTCCCTCCCATGATGACTGGTTCTCATTCTCACAGAACTGTTCTCCTCATAGGGACCATTTTAACCTTCTCTTCAATCATCCTTCCTGCCAGCAAATCACATAATTATCTGTTCTATATAGGTCCATCAGTCACACTTCTTCCACAGCCTGAAAATCTTACCCACTTCTGTCTTATCCATGGCCTGCCCTGCCTATCCCTTTTTTCACTTATTCATGTAATTCCTCCTTTAGTTAACCCCATATTCCTTATTTCCTTCATTCCCTTATAATGGGAATGGTCCAACTTTACATATCCTCTGTACTATCTTGTATTTTTAGCCTTGTTATATATTTATAATGGCCATTATTTCATGACTGGAAGAACTGTAAACTGCACTGCCTTGTTGATTAGTAAAGGTGCTGACCACCTCCATATTGATTCCCTCCTCATATTTAAAAGTGTAGTTTATCATTGAAAAATGTGCTTTCTGTCTGTTGCTGCATGCATTGCTTGGCTTCCTGATCCTGGTGCTGTCCTCTGCCCCTAAGTATATCAGAAATCTTTCTAATTTCTCTCATGTCTTTCTTGTTTCTCAGAACTTTCCTAGCTAATGTTCCCTATCTTTTCTACCAGTTAGTAATTGTCATCTTACCCATGCCATGCAATGTCTGGCACCAGGGGCATTCGGTGCAATGTCTGGCACCATGGGTATTCAGTGGAATGTCTGGCACCAGGGGCATTCTGTGCAATGTCTGGCACCAGGGGCATTCTGTGCAATGTCTGGCACCAGGGGCATTTGGTGCAATGTCTGGCACCATGGGTATTCGGTGCAATGTCTGGCACTAGGGGCATTCAGACAGTCCACACAAAGCTGTGTTACTCAGAGCAGCTCTGTGCAACACTACACACAGCTGTGCAAGAGGGACTCTATGTCACCTTTAACTTGGGCTTAATTATTATTACTGCCAAGCATTGTATAAACATGCTGGTAACTATTGATGCCTTGCCTGTGTTGTACTCTCTCTCTAAATTCCTCTGTCAGTTTTCTTTGCTGTTGTATCTTCTCCTTTCTCTCAAATGGCTGTGAACTGGTCCACATAGCTGCACTAAACCAAACAGCAACAGCATATATACATACATACATACATACATACAAATGTTTCAAGCACAGACATTAATGCCCTCCTAGCCTGCCAATGTATCAAAACACTAGTTTTCATAAGTGTCCAGGCTGTTCTTAAAAATATCTAAACTAGTACTTGCTTTAATGTAATTTGGTAGTCTGTTCCATGTATCAGCTGCTCTTTCAAAGAACCAATTAGTACACTTGTCTTTCCTATAGAATCTTCTACATGGGTTGTCTGATGATACTCTACTACCTTTTGATAACCCCAAACATTTCCAGAGGCAGTTGTCTCTAAATACCCTATATACCTGAATGCGATCTCCTTTTAGATATCTATAAGAGACACTGTACAAGTTCAGATATTTTAGTCTTTCATAATAACTTAAATTTTCACATCCACAGATTCCTTTAGTATATTTCCACTGTACATTTTCCAGTTTACTCATGCTTGTTTTTTTTTTTATAAAGTTTCCATATTGTTATTCCATACTCAAGTTTGGGCCTAATGTAACAAACAAACAGTGACTTCATTATTTCTGTTTTCATAGACTTTATAAACCTTTTTATACAACCTATAGTTCTATAACTATCATTAACCAATTGGTTGATATGATTAGAAACACTCAAAGCTGGATATTCCCATATACCCAGGTCCTTAAATGAATCTACATTTTCAATCACTGTTTGCTGTATTAAATATTCACCTTTCAGTTTATGTCTCCCAAATCTCATGTGCTTAGTTTTTGATGTATTTATCAGCATATTATTCTCCTGTGCCCAAATGGTGAATTTAGTCAAGTTCTTTTGCAGACATGCCTTACCTGTAACTCATGTAATCAGTTTACTCAATTTCAGGTGATCTGTATATAGACCGTAGAACATCTCAGATGAAAAGGTTAGGTCTGAAAAATGCAAACTAAACAAGTAAGAGCATATGACAGAGTCCTGTGGGACACCCTGATGATAACCAAGAATTTCACCTGTCCAACTGCTGTATGATACTTTCCATGCCCTATTTGTAAGTCATGCAGCTATCGGTCTTATTAAGAGTAAATTGATACCTAGTTGTTCTAATTTATTGATCAGTGTGTTGTGTATGACCCTGTCAAATGCAGACATTAAATCTATATAAATTACATCACAGCACAATTTTTCATTTATAGCTGTTATAATATTGTTATAGAACATCATGTTGCAGATGGTAATAGATTTATTTTCAAGTCCCAACCTATCCAGTTCTGATAATAACTTATCCAATATTATCTTCTCCATTATTTTCCACAACGTGAAAGTAGACTTAAGGGTCTGTATGACTCTGGGGTTGCCCTACTCCACTTTCCCTTAAAGACAGATTTAATAAGTGCATATCTCCAATCTTGAGGAATTTCCCCATATTTATATGACCTAGCAAATAATTGATATAATGGTACTGTAAGTTCTTGCCAAAGTGTTCTCAGGTCATTATTACTAATTCTGTGTGCTCTCTGTGCTTTGTTTGGATCCAGTTTGCACAGTTCTTTTTCAATGTAATCTAATTTGATTCCAGTGTCTGAGGTTACCTGGATGTCACTAGAATGACTGATCACCCCGTTTGTGGAGTCAAACTGTTTTGCATAAGATTTTGTATACATTTCTATTTACTAGGAAAGTCTGACTGGCGCAGAACCCATTTTCAACAGAGGTCCATGGAGAAATGCATCAGATGCATGTCTTTGGAATGTGTGAGGAAACTGGAGTACCCAGAGGAACCCCACACAAACGCAGGGAGAACATGTAGACATTGTACAGAAGGCACCCCAGCTGAGAATCAAACTGGAGAACCTCTTGTTGTGAGGTGACAATGCTAACCACTGCATCTCTGCATCGCCCATCTATAATCTGTTGTGTCTGAGAATAAATTTTAGAATCAACACACAATTTATCACTGTGTAAGTCTTTACTCTTCCGTATCTTTGTATCTATAAAAAGGTTTCCTATTATGCTCAATATTTTTACATAAATGTTCTTCAAAATTTTCTTGATCTTGTCTCACACTATACTTAATTTGTTTGTCCAGCTTGTATATTTCAGTTTTTAAAGTTGTAGATCTTCCTCTCTTCCATTTCTTATATTTTTTGTCTCTCACCTTAATCAGGTATCTTGTTCTTATTGAGTGTTACTCTGTATTAAACCTCAGTAATACATTAAGTGTTGTTACTTTCTCATAGGATCATAGGAGATCACTAGACCATTGACCCGGAGGTCATTTTAAGCCTAGCAGTTTCAACCCAATGTAATACTGTAGACGTACTAGCCAATACCCAAGATTGCATTTAATGATGACTGCCCATGTCCAGGAGGGTTGTGGGTGCTATCCCCGGTAAGAATTTATGGTGCCCCATCCACTCATCCAGGTTCCTCTTGAACAGTGTCATAGAGGTGCTCTGTTTCACATGAATTGGTAGCCTGTTCCAAAGACATGGCAGTCGCTGGGAGATAAATCTGTCCCTCCAGCATGTCCTAGTTAAGTCACAGGCCATATTTAAGTCCCTGGAATGGGTAGGTCTAGACCCATTTGATTTATGGATATGCAGTAAATTCATTAGGTTTAAGTCTTGGGTTGCTCTGTAGGCCAGGCATAAGTCTCCCTTAAGAAGTCTATATAATACAGAGTATAGTGTCAGGGATTTTAGTCTGTCTGTGTAAGGCACATGCTGGATGCCCTTGATCCTCTTTGTTAGAAACCTTTGAGGTCTCTAATTGCTGTAGGTGCTTAGTACGGTACATACCAAATGTGGCGTTATATTCAATTATGGGCCTGATAAGTGTTGAGCATGGGGGTATAACTTCTTTTGCTCTCAAGACGATGTCTTTACTAATCAAGTGACCTATGTGGAAAGCTTTCCTTATAATGGTAGGCACATAGTGGTCGAAGTTAAGGTCACAGTCAACCTGTGATGCCAGGCCCCTAATCACTTCATGGGCACTTAGGGTATTGTTATTGATTTGATAGTGTGAAGGGACATTGTTTGTGCCAAATGGAATGATTATGCTTTCCTCTGCATTCAGTTTGAGACCATGACTAATACACCAGTTGTTGGTCTGTGTGAGACCATCCTGGAGTATACTGACATAATTCGGGGATTCAGTGATTGCACCTAGTTTGCAGTCATCTGCAAACTTATCAGTCACAACCCTTTAGTTTTAACTTGAACTTCTGAGAAGTATGTAGCAAACAGTAGGGGCCCAGCACTGACCTCTGTGGCACCCCACTGGTAACATTTCTGCTGGTTGATGTGCAGTCACCCACTTTGATAGTGTGTGCCCAGTTTGTGAGCCAGTTGGCAATCTATCTTACAAAGAAGGGGTTTACATTCAGTTTACTAAGTTTATCAGTAATGCTTGAATGTAGGATTGTGTTGAACGTCTTTGCCAAGTCAAGGTATGCTGTGTGCACAGATTTGCCTTCATTAATGGTCTTGGTCACACTTTCAAAGAAATCAACCAGATTTAACAGGCAGGATTTGCCCTTCACAAAGCCAAATTGGGTAGGATCCAGGGTTTGGAGGTCACCTATGTCTTTATTTATGAGGTCTATAATGATATATTCCATGGCCTTACAGATGAGGCTGGCCAGGCTTATGGATCTGTAATTCCCTGGGTCTGTTGCTATGCCACCTTTGTGGAGGGTAATAACTATAACTGTTCTCCATTCCACAAGAACAAAGTCTGAGGTTTGGCTATGATTGCAAAGAGTGCTTAGTGGTGTTGCTAGTTCATGTTTTAGCCTGTTTAGAAGACAGCCTGGGATGTTATCTGGTCCCATAGAGGCCATGTTCTTTGCCTTGGACAGGGCTTTGAGGACCTGCTCTTCGGATATGTAAGGTGGGGGGGTAAGTTTGGTGGAGGGTTTGTTGAAAGTTAGGAGGGGTTAAGGGAGTGAAACTTTTGCCAAACCTATCCGCTAGCAGGTTCTCTATCTCTGTGGGGTCCATGTGTGTGATACAGTTGGCCACCAGTTCTGCACTTGCTTGGGTCCTACCCTTTAGGTTATGTACATAGGTGTAAAAGGCCTTATGGTTATCCCTGGCAGTACTTGTTAGATTTCTCTCAAAGGAGCTCTTGGAGGATTTGACAAGTTGTCTTTTTTGCCTGTTAAGGCTGAGGAGGGTGCTTTTCCATTGTTGGTTCCTTGTCTTTGTTTTCTTGGACAGCAGCTTTTTGCATTTATTGTCGAGATTGGTGATGCTGGAAGTTCACACTGGCAGCTTGATTTCACTTGGGGCTCTGGCTTTGATTCTGTCTGGTACAGATGAGTTTATACACTTATGCAAGTGATTGTACAGGGCTTTAGTGTAAGCTTCAGCGTAGTTACCACTTTCAGCTTGGGGTGGGGCTTGGAATGCATTTATGCCTTCACCTAGGAGAGTATAGTTTGCCTTGGTGAAGTTTTGTAGTCTGATTTCACCCTTTGTGAGTTCTGGTGTTAGTGTAAGTTCAAAAGTGACTGATTTCTGATTATTTTTAAGTAATGAGAGCCCAACAGTTGCAGCAGTGCACCTGTTTGACATGTTGGTGAGGACCAGATCTAGAATATTTGTTACTTGTGTTGGGGTATGGACAATTTGCTCCAGGGCATTTGAATTCACAAACTCAAGGAACTTTTGTGTTAGCGAGTGGGCTAGTGCAGGTTTTCCAGTTGATGGTGGGATAATTGAAATGCCCCATAACCACTGTATAAGGTAAAATTTGGATGGTCTTCAGTTTGGTTAAGTAGGCTTCATGGGTGTCGTGATCCATGGAGTGGAATCTATAACTGGCTAGGACTTCAATGGGGGTCTTTCCTACAGTAACCTGGACCTGGAGTAACACTATGGAGTTGTCCCATCTAACGAGACGTGAGGTGAATTTATCCCGAATACAGACTGAAACACCACCTCCTTTGGTTTTCATTCTTCACTGTCAGACTGATTGCCACCATTACAAAAAAAAATGACTTCTGCACTTGAGTTGCACCGTATTACATTAAGTCTTACCTCTGCAAAGAGCCTCACAGATGCATCACACCTGAATCTCATCATCATCATAGTTGTTAAAGTTATTTAGCCACCTGCAGAAAAATGCAATTGTGTGGCAATTGATTGCCAGACATTAATCCCATTACTCAGTTTAGGGCTTAGCAGTGATCTAAACTTATTCAGCATCTTTCTCTAAGTGCATGCTTATTACAGAAACAGCACCAAGGCAGAGCTTTTAGATCAGTATGATGCCACCATTATCTGGTTAGCTGCATGAGACATGAGACAGAGGCAAATGCAGAGAAGTACACCACTCTTCTGTGTGTGCGTGCGTGTGTGCGTGTGTGTGTGTGTGTGTGTGTGTGTGTGTGTGTGTGTGTGTGTGTGTGTGTGTGTGTGCACGTGTGCATGTTTGTGCATGCATGTGTGTGGGTTTGTGTGTGAGAGCGGATGGCAGGGGAAACGACTACTACTACATTCAGTACTGTGTTGAGAAGTGAGTGATTCTTCTGTTTTCCACTATGTCAGTTCTTAGTACTAGGTTCACAGCTACATTTTGAGGGTGTGAATGCTTTACAAATTAGAGAACTTGAAAAATTTGATCTCTATGTTCACCAAAAATGGAAGCAAATATACAAGACAAATTGCTCAACTTTGGGTAACAGACTATTGAATTTAAATATCGAGCTGGACTTCACATAATACTTTATTTTATTGCTTATGCTTTCTACCAGAAAATGTTATATTCTAATTTATACTGTTGATAAATATTTATATTTGAGTACACACACACACACACACACACACACACACACACACACACACACACACACACACACACACACACACACACGCACACACGCACACACGCACACACACACACACACACACACACAAACACACACACACACACACACGTGTGTATGTGCATGTGTGGGTATGTGTAGTCAGCACAGTACACAAACACAGGTGTAGATGCAGAATAACCTAGAGTTTGCTTCATGTAGTTTTATAGCATTAAGTATAAGTTGACTAGGTTAACTTACTGATATGGAGTTAAACTATTTCTTTCTACCACTGCTGACTTAGATTTGAAGAAAAAGTGTATTACCAGGCTTGACTGGAAAGGATATATGAAGAAGTTGACAATAACCTTTCATCCCTGGGTGGGTTTCCTATAGAGTATCCGTCCTTCTGACATAGGCCATCATTTTACCACCTAAGAAAAGTGACAGGCATGTTATAAGTACACACTTTCAGGGTGATTAGTCCCTTGATATCAGTGCAAGCTGCATTTTCAGAACAGTAATGCAGTGATGAAATGTAGATGAAGGTCATAGAGAAGACAGAGTGGAAAGAACTTCATAGTGAACTCAGTGGAACTCTTCAGTGGGTCTGGGAAGTGAGCTGGAAATACTCTACCTATGTTTTTCCTACAGCAGAAGTTTAAATAAATGCTAGAGCTGAAGTCGAACAAAACTTGACAGATTTGTTTTCTGTCTAGCCCCATAACATTCATTTCAGGTTAAAAAGTGGGGACTCCATTCCCAGAAAAATCAGAATGGCTTGGTTATTTCATGCATTGTTTCTGACAACAATCCATTGTTTGTTTGCTGATCATTAGAAAGTGTTTATTCTTGTGTATGTATTTCTCGGCTGGTGCAGTCGAGGTCTTCAGCTTTGGTAATAGTGAGGATTTCATATAGTTTTTATTAAATTTTTATTTAAGATTTCTTCTTCTGCCATACATATCTTTTAACCAGAGATAGCAGCTGTAGAATAACCATGTTCCATTATTTCAGTGTGAATAGAGCACATAATACTAAGACATGTGGACCTTACTGCCATCTTTCATTAATAAATGAAGCAACTATTTAAAGCCCTCTGCTGTTCTTGTCTTGATCATTAATAGTTCACACAGATCACAGGGCCGTATCCTGTTCTATTCATGCAGATCATGCCATGCCATTGACTAATATCTGCTTAACATTCCATAATTAATGCTTATTGCTTCTACCTGCTTTCTCCCATCACTTCAAGTTTGTAAGGGTTGGTGAATAAGAAAGGTCACACATACATCTTTCAAAGGATTCATTTTTAAATCTTCAGCCCTTATCTGGGATGCCTTTACTCAGAGTTCCATCTTAGAGTCATTTTGCATCAGAACTTAAACAGGACTTTGAAACTGAGCACCTTTTCCACTGCTCTGCTTCAGTGACCCATTGAAGTTGAAGGCTAAAATTATTGTTGTTCCACCATACAAAGAAGAAAATAAAAATAGTATTCATCATCAATTTTTATCTTATTTAAAACAAAAACAAATGTAATGTTCTTGTGCCATAATACTACATTTTGAAGAGTATTTGCATCCTCTGTAAACAACAGAGGTAAAACCAGGAAGTGTAGACCCACTCAGTAGGTAAAACTTTCTCAGGATGCCAAAAATCCTCACCTAACCCATAATGCACAGTACTGCTCAGCTTTTCCAGATCTGAGGTAAGCTGCATGATATGCCATCATGTGAAAAACTGAGGCTAAGGACCTACTACATCAGAAGAGCGGGAAGGTAGGAACAGAGGTGCAGCTAAGTATTCTGACACCCAGGGCCGTCACCTGGTCTGGCACGTCCGTAATCTTTAAGTTGAAGAGCAGCTGCAACAGTTTTTTTCCTTAACATCTGTGACACATTGAGTACTAAAGTGCTTCATTTATCATTGCAAATAACAAATACTGGCATTAAAATGTTGGTAATGCACTGAAGAATGATCGTTTTCTGCCAATCACACCCTATAACACTTTGCTCCTGGGGTGGCTGCCCCTTTCACTCCACCCTTGCCACTGGGTATGATAGAAAAGGGACCTCCTCTTCAAGATCTGCCATTATGGTAAGTATGTAGCTTGTCTATCTGATAAGGAGATACATCTTCAGCTAACAGTAGGAAAAATGCCAAAAGTAAATACTAATGTCTGGCTCTGCTTATGGGAACACACAGTGCTGTCTTATAATTATGTCCCCAAAGGAAGTTCTGAATTGGGACATCACTCCTAACTTCTACTGGCTTGCACTGGTCTTGACAGAAGGCTATGTAGCAGCTACACAAAAGCCATTGAGATCAGCTTTTATGAATAAAATCTGCAGATGTGGGAACTGCAGTGGTAGAATAAGCTTTGGTACAGAATGAATAGATGTATTACATTTGCTATAGCAGAACTGGGTACAGTCAAGAAAGCATATATTTAAGTATCTTGCCACATTTTTTGTCAAGCAAACAACAAAAAGGTTGTTAGCTTTCTAGGTAGAATTTCTTTTCAAAATAGGATCTTAATTAACGGGCTCTGTCTAGTCAATGGTGAAAATAATCTCTATGAATTGAGTATTGCAGAATGGTAGGGCAAAGCCTCCCTGTTCCCCACATGTGGGGGAAAGCCCACTCCCGAACTTATATATACCAAATCCAAGATCACCATACCTTAGAGATAACAGAATTTTCTTAGAAATGGCATCTTAGACTTGGCATATAAAAGTCCGATCTTTTGGCCATTCAGTCTCCATAATTTGGGGCTCACTCTAGTGGGTCCTGACATTTCAAATGGTTAACACATACAGACTATAATAATGAAACTATGAACAGTCTCTGCAGTAGCCAAAGTCTAAATCTAATATGCAACTTGGGACAAGTCACATTGGTATGGGAAAACAAAGATTTCATGATGGTTGCTCACAACAGACGAGCATTTGCTGAACACAGTTGGACATGAGGTAAGAACAGATGGAGGGGCTAAGAGCTAGTAATGACTGAATCCTACTCAGAAACAAAAATCTGCTAGAGTATTTTTTGTTGATTTTGATGAGGAGGGAGGTGACTTGCAGATTCGGAGAGCACTTCAAGTCTAGATAAACAATAAAGAATGTACTACACTGTGACCATGCAAATGGTTTATTTGGGAAGCAAATATTTAGACCGCATAGATCTAAAATCATTTTGAGGTTCTTGGTCTTTTTAGCACTGAGAATAATCTAGTTAACACTGAGCATAATCTAGAATAAAATCCTGGCCCTTTTCTATTCAGTGAGACCTCTTAGATGACTGTTTTCGAGGAAGCTGAGAGCCAGCATTATTTTCGCTTGTTAAAGGCGCTGTGTGATATCTGTCATGAGTAATGATTCTGGAGTTGGCTTCTTGTAGAGGGGGGATCCTCTATCCTTTGGATATCAGTGTCCTGCTATCCATATGTGTTGTCAGGACTTCAATGAGGGCAAGTGGAGGGACAGACTACATCCACAGAAGAAGAGTTGGGTAAGGTGTCAGAGTTGTTGCTGCTTTCCATCGGTGGATGGTTTGTGGCTAGTCAAGAATTGTCAAGATCATTTTCTTCTAGGACCACAACCTTTCTAGCAGTTATCTTAAGAGCTGGGATTTTGCCCAAATGGTTCTTTTGCTATGTTCCTTGCCTAAACCTAAGTTAGCATTGGCCCATCTACATTATTGTAAAAGATAATTGAGGAAACTGGAATTATGTACCCATATTAGTAGGAGTTTCCCTCTTTGTATACATTTTCCAATTGTGCCTTTACCTTTGGCCCAAAATGCATAGTCCCTTGAACAGAATGCTTACAAACCTCACTGTAGTGTCTTTAATTAAATCATTTAACCTGAGCAATGCATCTCAATGTACAGTAATGCCAGATCTTGCAGCTTTGGAAAAACTCTCAGCACAGTATAAAGAATGCAAGTCATTATGGTGATCATAGAAAAAATAGTTAACAATTAGTAAAAAGGTTTAACATTAACCTCCACTTCATTACCAAGGTTATTATGGAAATTCATCACACTACAAGTAGTTTACTGTTGTTATGGAAAATTAAGAGGGTCCATAAACACATTTCATTCAATGTTCTACCATTCCTAACTTCTTGGTAGATGGATAGACATTAAGGCTATGGGGAAATTTCAGCTTTGAGTTCAAAGTGTCAAATCTGGGTATATCTTACTAGTAATTCCACTAGCCCATTTGGAGCCAGATTCTCTATGGGGAGGGCATAAGATCAGAGAATCATAACATTTTTGATGAATCATTTCAAGTAAATCCCAAAACATTCTTGAAGAGTAATCTGAGGAGTCTGCATCCTCCTTATTGTCTATAGCAGCTGTGGATGTTTCCTCAGGTGAGCTATAGCCATTGTGGGGGCTATACAAGGGCTTGGGTCTCTCTGTCTTGCTACATGACAAGTGATTGGGCAAAGTGTTCTACTTTAGTTTTTTTTTTCCTAACAAAAGATCTTTGTAAAGCCATAAAGAAAATTAGCAGAATTTCACACCACAGTATTTGTCATTATTAAATAATATTCATCAGAAAATCAATTCTATAAAATGCCACACAAACCGCTAGGCCAGTAGAGTTCAATTAGTAAAATAACATCAACACTTTTATTAAAACAAAAAAGACAAGATTAAATTCTCCTCTAGCGCCTTGGCTACTATAAGCCTTTAGAGTACAGACCTAGTGGTTTGGTAGCATTTTATTGTTTCTACAACTTTTTTGTGGCTTCATAAGAAAAGCAATTTTAATTTTAACAATGACCAACACAAGAACTATACAACATTTTATTATCATTCATACATACTTTATGGTTTATGTTCATCTTGAAACAGTTGCGCTAAACTTTTAGTAAACAGGTGATACAGGATGTTTAACTTCCCTTCCTATTACAATTTTTTCTTTGCTGCCCTACCTCCCTGTAGCTGACCAATAACTATCACCATCTCCTCTCCTTATTCAGTGGATCTACCACATCCATCAGAGTCTGCTTTAAGCACAATCTGACCCACTTCAGAAGGAGGTGAGAAGACAGAGAATGCTAGTGCTGCATCATACTACTGCCAGGTCCTGTGTTCTAATGCCCCTTCACACCACAGCAGTCTTGGGATTCATGTCAATCCATCAAAGGCAGTTTCAACAAATGCAAATAAAATCAAAAACAGCTTGCTGAAACTGCCTTCAGCAAACATTGAAACAACTTTTTTCCCCATGTGGGGGTCACTCCCACCCCCCACAATTATATATACCAACTCCAAGGTTGTACAAAGGTGGAGAAAAAGGCAATATCCACTTTTGTCAAATGTGGTTTCAGAAAACTGGATTTGGTTTCTTTGCATTCACTGAAATCACCTTCAGTGGACTGACATGCTCCCCAGTCTTGCAGGCTCTGCAATGGCTGCCATCTGGAGGTGCATGCTCACTTCCACACATGCACAACATCCCGAATGAGCAATAAACTGCTTGCAAAGTGGAGATCACCAGGTTCTTAATAATGTTATTGTAACAATCCTAGACAATACTCCTTAGGAATGGGAGACCCAAGGTATGCAGTTCACTGCCATTATCCCCTGCCCTGTCCCATCAGCGCCCATACCAGTAATTGAACATGGGTCACCTGGGCAGCAGTTAGGGCTTTAACCATCTGCATCATAGACTGGATCCTTCATGTTAACATCTTAACACTTTGATGCAAAGTTAATTCCTTCAGAAAGTGTAATAAATGTCAAGGAGAAATAATAAAAGTTGGAACAGATGAGACCAGGGTCAATAAAACAGCACATACCTCTTGCTCTGATATAACTTTTCTCCCTGATTACACCTCACATTTCTTTTACTGCACTGACTATTAATCAGTTTGTATAAGTTGTTGTTATCATATAAAACAACCTATTATTATCAGTGCACTTAATGTTATCCATAATGTTATGTGGACAGTAACCTAACTTTCAACCATGTGTCCATTGTTATAAGAAAGTCCTTCTATATTGCAGATCTAGGGATGTCATTGTCCCCCTTTACTCAGCCCTCATTAGTCCAGTCGTTGAGTCTAATGCTGCCTTTTACATGTACCTATACAGACACATGCAACAAATGGCATGCCTACAGAGATACCTTACTAAAAGAATACAAGGCCTAAACAATATGTCCTACATGGACTGACTCAATGCCTTGTCACTATACTTGGCATCCTACAGGCTGCTAAGAGGTGACCTGTGTCTGGCATACAAGGTATCTATGAACTAGTACTTCTGGATTTACTGCACATCAGCAAGTCAAATGGCATCAGAAATACTCAGTCTAGGGATCTAAACCTCTTCTGCAACATCAACATAATAGAACAGTTTGGAGGAACATAACAAACAAAACTCATTTTGTCCATATTCAAATGCAACTTGGATCTATGGATGGCAAACAGAAAACATTCAACTAGTAACCTCACTGCGGTTGCTGAAAATAGTTGTAAAAACAAAAAAGTCATTCACCTAAACTCCTCCAGTAAAACACCACTACAGAATAAGCATGCTGTTCACAAATACACCAAAAATAGCTGGAATAAGGGCCAACTTGCCGATAAAACCAAAAGAGTTTGTGAAATACTCAGTATCTTAGTGGTTTCATCTTCTACCTGAAGGCATCATCAGACAAAACTGCAAGTTGTGTTCAAAATAAAATACACTTTCCAATTAGTACATGGCTGATCAGAATTCAGATATGTTTTTTGAAGCTGAGTGTCTCAAGTTACACTGTTAGCTGCCAGCAAGCAGAACTAGTAAAAATGTATTTTTGATATTTAACAAAACTCGTTTGTTTTTATCAGTGATTTGGCCCATATTCCAGATATTTTTGGTGTATTTGTGAACAACTTGCCTATTCTGGAGTGGTGATTAACTAGAGGAGTTTAGGTGAACGACTGCTTTGCTTAAACAGAAAACATACCCCTGCATTGCCCACTGTACTACCAGTGGACAGTGGCAGCTCCTAAATGCTTTATCCCATACATGGGTCTGTTCAAATTATCTATGGTATGATCCCAGTTATTCTCACTAGGGTTAATATATAATTATCGATCATAGGATGGCTTAGGTCAATCTAACACCAAATGGGATAGATTAATTAAAGTATCAAAAGGAAATTAGCTAATCTTAAAATGCCCTGCAGGGCAGCTAGCTTAGTACTTACCTATGAACCATTAAACTTATAAATTTATCAGGTTCAAACAATCCAATTACTGATCTCAAACAACCATCAGCATTACTAACCTACTCATCATTGTTCTACGCTCAGTTTAGTACTGGCATCTTTACCTTGTTTGTGGTGTCTAATTCCTCAACTCTAAAATTGTCAGTCACAGCACAATTAAGACATACCCAATTTGTTGAACTAGGGTAACTTAACACTGAAACACTCAAATTTTGTACTATCCCTTCACTCCAACCTGCTGAAATCACAGCAGACAGACAAAATCAAGTCCCAAAATCTCAAAATCATTTTTACTATCTTACAGTCATCTAAATAAATCAAACATGACCTTATAACATATAACTTAGAGTAAAGCTAACCTACCGAACCTTCCTAGATTTCACCATTTACCATAAATTTGATTATTATTTACATTGTTAAATCTACAGCAATAAGTCACTCACATGCAAGATACCCTCCAACAAATCAGCAGAGTCAGCATTCCTGAACATCACACGATATCATTCACTTTCAACCTTGGTCATAGCTATCCAAGATCTAGCAACACTTTTCCAAAGAATAGTAAAGCCTCCCCATCATAATAAACAACAGGAGGTCACAGTACCAGACTTTTAAGTCTACTGATTACCTTTCCTTTTCAGAATGCCAGAGACAGCCATTTAGGAGATTATAACTTCACAGGTTTATCTTGAAAATAAAAGCCTTAAACCTGACTGGAACTAAAGCAAATCTTCTCACTGTCATCCTACAATCATGTTATGAGGTTCATTTCTCTCATACTTTAGTGTTAATACAAACATATATTTAGAGAGTATCTCCTGGAGGAAATCCATCCACACTGATTTAAGTACAATCATACAACCATGCTATACCTTTCAGAACTTTCATAAAAAGTCTCCTTACATATCTTCCTGAATAAAATACTAATCATTGACTTTCCCCTTATAATCATAAAGAACACCATCATTTACTTTAAAATATGATAACATGGGGTGTCTTAAAGGCAACACACATCCTCAAACCTCTTGAACAAATGCTCATAATCCCCCTACAAAGCATCTGCAAGTAATCACTATTCATGTAATTATACATAAGAAAAAACGATTAGTACATATTAAGATATATCATAAAGGTCCATAGTCAAATTAGGATATAATCTATAATAATATAAAACATGTCTTACTCAAATATAAGCAACTGCATTTTATATGGGAATACTTCTAATGCCTGTGTGAGAGGATTCTCACACATATCATTATAAAAGTCATCATTGCTTCAGGCCTCTGTAACCTAACTAAGCACAACATATATATAATATGTATCCACCCCACCTGGTCTTTCTTCTTAGTATATATTAAGATTTACCTGTTTGGTATCATACTTTGTTTAAAATATATTAACATTTGTATTCAGTCCTCTTAATGACATGATTATTCACAAGCAAGAGCATAGACTCCATCAGTTTTTGTTCAGTTCTTAGATAGCACAATGAAAAATATACAGTTCATCCCAATGAGCAATATTCAGTCTTATTACATTATTCAAACCTTTATACAGACGTCTACATGGGTGAAATTTTTGGCGAGGCTTATAAGGGCCTCCGGGCCAATAGCCTAGTATCATCCTATGATCCTATGAACTTATCTAACAAGATGTCTAACTATTAAAGTCCAACAACATTAAAATAAAAAGTGTTTACACACACACACACACACACACACACACACACACACACACACACACACACACACACACATATATATATATATATATATATATATATATATATATATATGTATACAGAGAGAGAGGGACACACACACACCTCTCTCTCTCTCTCTCTCTCTCTCTATATATATATATATATATATATATACACACACATGGGTTCACTTTGGAATCTTGAAATACTGAAATGTCGAATTTCAGTATCTCAAGACCAAATTGTTGAATCTGCAGTTGCGCGAAACTGCAGAATATCGAACCTGGAAATGTCACACCCACAGTACTAATGGCGCGTTAGGTAAGTCTTATGTTTTTTAAGGGTTTTGAGGAGGGCTTGTGTGCTTGTTAGTGTGTTGGGGAGTTTTAGGTGCGGGTTAGGGTAGGTAGGTAAGAGTGTGAGTGTGTCAGTGTTGAGAGTGGTGGTGTTTATATGTATGTGATGTGTGTTTGTGCAAGTGGGGTGTAGAATGTGTAGTGGTAGGTTTTCTGTCTTTCAGTGTTTAGTGCGACCTTGGAGTTAGTATATATAAGTAGCGGGGGTGTGGGGGCACAGCACCCCACATGGATGGTGCAGGGGGGCTTGCCCCCCTGCTTATAGGAAGGATAGGTGTGTGTGTTTGTTTTGTTGTGTTCATGTGTGTTGTTTTGCTTTGTTGTAGTGTCAGGAGGTAGGTGTATTTGTGTTTGTATGTGTGGTGAAGTGTTTTGTTGATGTTCGCGGTTTAGAATTTTGTGGTTTTGGTTTTTGGGTTTGTGAGTTTTTGACTTTATAGTCTCGAGATACTGAAATTCGATATTTCAGTATTTCAAGATTATAAAGTGAATATATATATATATATATATATATATATATATATATATATAAATATGTATATACATCTGACAACTAGTCAAAAATTAAATCCATCAAACTGATTGATCACAACTTGTTGATCAGCAGCTAATTAAACAAAAGAGCAAACCTTGTTTTTTGCACTCCCCAACTGGGGGGGGGGGCACACCCGATGCCCGCACTAATTATGTATACCAACTCTGAGATCACACTCCAGTGGAGGAAGGCAAATTGCCCAAACACCACTGTACCATACTTTTATATGGTACTGCCTGCACATTTAATCATCTGATTTTCGATCAGCTGTGCTAACAGTTTTCCAGGTTTGACAAGCTATCATTCAGAAACTTGGTAATGTGTGTGCGTGTATGTATGTATGAGTATACATAGGTGTACATAGATATATATATATATATATATATATATATATATATATATATATATATATATATATATATATCTGGGTGTACGTTTGAAGAATGAAAGTTCACTACTTCGAACTTCAAAAGTACACCCACACTAACGCGAAAGTGCACTTTCACGAAAGTGCACTCTTGCGAACCCGCTAGACCGAATGGGCTAGCAGTCACGGACCTTAGGGTTAGGGCACGGGTTAGGGTAAGGGGACAGTTAGTAGGGCTATCCCCTTACCTTGACCCTTGCCCTAACCCTAAAGTCCATGACTATCACACCACAGTGGAGGACATAGCCCATTTTTCAATGTCCTCCATTGTGGTGCGGTAGGTTCGGTCTAGTGAGCTTAAGCAAAACTGCACTTTCGTTAAAGTGCACTTTTGCTTAAGTGGGGATGTACTTTCCCATTTCGAAAAAGTGAATTTTCGTTGTAGGAAAGCACACCCATATATACACATACACACACACACACACACACACACACACACACACACACACACACACACACACACACACACACACACACACATATATGGACAACTGCTGGTCATGTTTCTTTGCAAACATCAGTATTTTACTGTATTTTACATTAAGCTTATTGACAATAGTATTAAGGGCTTTTACTAACACTACACTTACAAGTATTAATAAATACATGCTTAGGATCCAACAATTTCTTTACCATCAAGTAGTCCAATAACAAATTTAGTAAGTCCTCTTAATTAAGAGCATTTCAGCCTAGTTGTATTATTCAGACTTGCAAATAGATATCTATTGGAATGTACCAATATTTCAAAAGGAGCATATTATCCAAGCTTTCAAACAGGTATTGGAATCACAAGCCTTTCTGCACATAAACCTCAACTTGTTCAAGTACTTACACAGTAAAATCTGTAGCCATTAAAATATTAAAACTGCTATATTCTATAAATTTAATTTCAATTGCACCAGAAAAGAGCATCCTCTCTGTATACGCACACACACACACACACACACACACACACACACACACACACACACACACACACACGCACGCACGCACACGCACGCACATGCACACACACACACACACACACACACACACACACATGTATTTCAATCTGACTACAATAGTCAGACTTTCAAATCTACACCTGTTTCTTGAAACCTGAACAGTACAGCGAAAACTGACAGCAAAATCAGCAGCCTTTAATGGCACTTGTGGCTGATTTTAATTTGAGTATTGCCATTAATTTTTTAACTTTACAGTTCAGTATGAAGATCAGGCAGTACAATTAAGTCTGAAGATCAAGCAATATGATATAATAATCTGAAATTCTGTGTAGCATTCAAGTTTCGAAACTTGTAGAAGTATATTTTACATTTATATAAATTATCTGTCATACATTCAGAGCTAAAGAGCCAACAGCTGCAAAAAGCTGTTTTAATATCTTACAGGTCATGTTACAACTTTTGGCCTTATCTTGACACTATTTAACTGCATCGACATAGATGAAACAACAAAAATCTATTATAACAAATATTGGTATTTCTTTGTCGACATTCTACAATACCATTACCAGCTAAGATCAACAGTTAGAATCAGCTCTCAAATACAGAAGTTGCAAAAGTCAGAACTGTGATTGCATAATTGCATTAGCCAAGGCCTTATATATATTTAAATAATCTGTTGCCATGGAGACAGATAATTTCTTAGCAGCCAGTGAAAGATAGCTGTGGTCTTATATTTAGTCCACAATGTTTACCATTTCTTTGCTGCTCTTCCCATTCATCTTACAAACTGGACTTTCCAGTCTTTCCAACATCTATCTCAGTCTGTCATGGTAACATATAATCTTGCTAATGTTGTCTTCTCATCATGAACAGTAGCATCCCACTCAGAAAAAAAACATGTTTAGCGTAGCCAGAAAGTTAACTTGTATGTATATCTTTATGTCTTATATTCTTTTATTACACCTGAGAATTCTGGCCTTTGATGAAACATAGTAGCCAAAAGTCATAACTGAAAATGCATGATGTATCTCGACTATAAACTTTTTGCTACTGAATCTTTCTTCTTTATACTGTGAAGAAACTGAAAAGTATAATCCATGGCTTGTCATCCTTCTTCATTATCAAAGACAGTGGCAGCCTATGTAGTTTTTCAATGCCCAAAGCTACTTTATAAATCCAGTCCACAGGATCATTTTGAATGTGATAAATACTAAAAAATCTTTCCCTTTCTAATATATCATTCACCTGCAACATCCTCCTGCTTGCTCACATTGCCTTGCCCTTCAGGCTTATCATCTGGAGCTCAATAGAGGCCAAATATCCAAACATTTATAACGTTTATCTCAAATTTCCTCATCAGACTGTTTCCAGGGCATGAAAGTATCATGCTGTTCCATTACGTTAATGCTATCATTTACCTTGTTGGACTCCAGTTGCTTTTTATTGTTACTCAAATAACCAATTAAAAACATAATCATGGATTATTGCTTCAAAGGTCATGTTAATGTCCCTTGATGGAAGCTCACTGTCGTTTAATCTGCACAATTACCAGAGTGAGGATCCCCTACCTGTGTCACCAAAACAACTATATTATCAATTTTTTCCTGATCCATTGTCATTGTTATGGAAGAGCAGAAGGCTAATGCTTCAAGTTCTACTTAAGATGATTGGATTGTTGATACTACAGTGTAGCATTGGCAGGGTGTTGCACTCCTGATTCTGTCATCCTTTGGATGTGACACTAAAATAAGGTCTCATCTACTTGAGTTAGTGGTATCTCAGAGAGAGATGTAAAAGAGTCCATAGTACCTACTTAAAAGAGTATGGGTTCTTTATTTAAAATTCATAGTATATGTTATATACATTGTATATACATTATTTACAATTATTTATGACTGTTTTACATATTTTTCTTTACATTTTTACTCTTTTAACCCCCCACTGTTTTTTCCACAACCAGAATTGTATCTTTCCCAGAAGTTCTGTCAATGATAATTTTCCATTAAATCTTATATCAGTTAACCATTCATTCCAAATAATTCATATTATACAAAACAACTTTTCATCCCATTTATCCACATCTTTTTGCTTCATGGTTTTATAGTACCCATATTCTATCATATCCATTTTTACACTTTTCAATCCCTTTATATTTTCTTTTTAATATATTTTTTCCATAACTGACTCACTCTATTGCATTTTAAGAACACATGTTCCATAGTTTCTAATTTCTCCACAATATACAAATGTGTCTTATTGTATTTGCTATGTTCTTCTACTGTATTAATGTCTGTTGTTCATTACCAAACTTTACTACTAGAATTTATATCTCTTCTTTATTAAATTGAATGCCTTCTATTACACCTGAAAATCCTAGTCTTTTCCTCTTTTCCTCATTAATCCACACACCTAACACCTTTAATTTCTTGCTAAGTGTCTTAATAGCTCTTTTCATCCTTTCTTCATTTTTTACAACTAATACTAAATCATCTGCAAAAGAAAACATTATTGGAATCTGAATTCCTTATACTGTGCAATATTGAGCTTTCATTAGTGTTAAACTTACTTCTTTCTCAACTGAATACATTAGTAATACAAACAATATTCTACTTGCTGGACATCCTTGTTTTATACCACTTTTTATTTCTATTTTCTCATTCAACCAGTCATTAACTACTAATATTATTTTATCTTTACTACACTTTGAGACCAAAACTTTAATTATTTTTTTTTACTTAAGTCGTATTCTTCTAATATCTCCCATAATACTCCATGTTGTATCTTATCAAATGCTTTACTTAAATCTCTTATTAAAAGTTTACCTTCTGCTTTTCTTATTATCACATTTTCTACTATGTCTCTTATAATCATTAGAAGTTCTTGACTTCCTTTCCCTTTTGTTCCAAAAATTGTTTCATTCAATAACATACTTTGTTTTCTATTCTGTTTTGTATTATCTTCATAGATATCTTATAATCAACATTGTTTAACACTATCGGTCTCCAATTCTTTATATCTGTCTTGTCTACTTTCTTTTATATTAACTTCATTGCACCCATACATATTTTGTTATCTTCAAATCAAAACTTACTTTGGTTGAGGCTTAAAGCAGCTGGTGGTGTAGAACAAAGGACTCAGAAACCAATAATATTATTGACATGCCTTCCACTGTTTAAATACATACAATATTATAAATGTTACATTGATGATTTAATTTTTATTTTGGGAGGTTAGTGCAGAATTATTTGATGAGTGTGTTAATAGCATTAATTAAAGTGTTTAGTGGTTACCATTTACTATCAGTAGTAAAGGTGGTTAACATAAATTTTTTGCATGTTACTGTTATGATGGATGCAAACTTGCAAAAATTTGACAGTGATATTTAAAAAAAAATACATTTACTAATAATTATCTTCATTTTTTTAAGCCATCACCCTAAAAAGATGAAATTAAACATTTTTCGCAGGCAGGTGATTAGACTGAGTAGAATTATTAATAAAGATGAAATATTTTTACAGGAAGATAAGTTTCTTACAAGATTATTCATTAATATGGATTATCCAGAGTTAGAATTGAAAGAGATTAAAATTAAATTATTAATAAAAGAAAAATGCAGTTCCTGCTGATTTTGGTTAAAGGTATTAATTTTGTAAAAAGTAAGTAGTGATCAAGAGGAAGTTAAGTTACATAATGGCAACAGATATGCATTCCACATACCATTAACTATAGACAGTCAAGCTATTATTACTATTATTAAAACCAACTGGAAGATAATTTTAGGAAATTCAGATCTTATCATGATTATAGGAGATGTTCCACAATGTGCTTTTAAAAAGTCTCCAAATTTAAAAATTTTACTTGAAAAAGACTTGATTAATTAAAACAGGCTTGGTACTGGAACATAAAGTACTTTTGCATGTGCCAACTACAAATAGTGTCGTTATTTCAGTAATGTAAGTTCTCTTCATTTTGAGCACATTAACTTTGCTTTTAAATCTAAAAAAAGATTTGATTGTCCTATTAGCTACATTGTTTATGTGGCTAATAGTGGCACATGCCCACAATTTTATATAGGTAAAAGCCTTAGGGAATTAAGTTTTAGAGTTTGTGAACACATCAAGGCAATTGAAGATTCTGACATGACATGCAAGACATAGTACTGAATGTGGAAATTTTTGTAAATTACATTTTGCAATTTTAGAACATGTTAATACTAACAGTTTTGTTTTTAGTTGCAATAAAATTTTAGAGGTTAGAGAATGTAAATTTCAGATTTATTTACAAGCAGATCGCTATCCAGGGTCAAATGGGAATATCAACTGAAAATGTTTAAAGATGAAAATTGTATAACATGTTTTTATCAATTTAAGCAATATATGTATCAGTTGTTTTAATATTTGTTTGATATGTTATAAGTATTTAAATGGACTGTTTAAATTGTTGACTAACATGATTGGTGTTTTATGTGTCAAATGTCATTTGGGAGAGATATTTAAACATGGTTGATTTTGTGTTTGTTCACTTTCTGATGAAGTTCTTGTTGTGATTAAAAAGGAAAAAACACACTTGATATCATTGGTTTCCCAGTCCTTTGTTCTACTCCAACAGCTGCTTTAAGCCTCTAGCAAAAGTAGTTATTGATTTGTAGTTGGTTCTTTTGTTCAAGTAGTGTTTGTTATATTTCTCTAACCATTCATTGAAAAACTTCAAAATGCATTCTTTTTGCCATTCTTGCATATCTTTATACATCAAATATTCAATTACATCTATACCTGTAGCAACTTCTAGGTTTGCTGTTTTTAAAACTTTTTTTTTTATTTCTGTCATGGCAATATTTTTCCCATTTCCTCGTTATCTTCTTTAACTATTTTTTTTTCAGGTTCCATTTATGTCTTCTTCTAGTTTCATCTCAGAGAAATGTTTTCATAATATGATGTCTTGTTAATTGCATTAGCTCTTTTTGTGTAAGACAAACTTAAATCCATGTTTCTGGCTCAAGGGTACCTTGGCATATTGAGTAATGAACTGTACCATCAAGTCCTTATTGGGGGGGGGATATGCAGCCATTATTATTAAGGGTTTAAAACAAGATCTGGCATTATTAGGTGCTATGAGGTGGAAAGCTGAACATAGGCAAGGATTTCATTCTGAAATGGCTTTGCACTATTCTGTTGATGCTAACGATATTCAGAAAATTATTTGCAATAACTGTTTTTTGCTTCAGTTTGAAGATTAATTAAAATCATTGCTTGTATCTCCACCAAGCTTCACTTTTAAAATAAACCAAATATTAAGAAGATTTTGGAGAGGCCAGTTAGTTGTCTTTCTGAGAACAGTTTTCTAACAACAAGATGTGGGTGGTGTAAACAATGTCCTTTTATTGAGATCAGTCCAGAGGGTCCAGTATATGGGAACATTTTAGATCTTAAGCCATGAGGTAAATTCAACTATAACAGTGAGATGGTGATTTACCTTGCAAAGTGTTCCACCTTTACTGCATTTCATGTTGGCAAGACTAAAAATGCTTTGAACAGAAGGATCTATCAGCATCACTACAGTATTGTGAGAATGACAATAAGAGTGCTTTGACATGATATGCTTCACTTTGTGCTGACTTTATTAGATTCAAATTTCTTGTGTTGGAGCAGATTGTTACAGATGCTTATTGTGGTGACTGGCAGAACTGGTTATTGCAAAGACAGATGTACTGGCAGATTTACTTGAATGCTACCAAGTCTCCTGGTCTAAATGAAAGTGTATCTGTTGTGACTGAATTGAAGCTAAGAGCTTCCAAATTGTAAAGGTTTTTTTTTTAGTTTATTGTGCACTGTATCTTTAAATGATTTTTTAAATTTTGTAGTTTTGTACAGCCTTCTGAGTGGTTGTATCTGGGGTTGTGTTATGATGTAATTTCCTATAAGAAGGATTACTTTTGCTGTATGGCATAGTTCTGAAGAAGTCATAAAGACAAAAGCACTTAACTGTGTTATTGTAACCTATTAAATACTTTGGTAGTTGAATCGTGGCTTCCTGGTCATTTGTTCTTTACTTGGCTTTGTTTACGTACCAGTTTCAGGGTTTTCACAGAATTCTTGGTTTATCTTTTTAATGCGGTCGATGTAACCAATGTGCTTATGTTGAAATTGATTATACATTGTGGGACAAAGTTAAAAAATGGATATCCAAGGGCAGATATTATTGTCACACTGCTATGGTAGTGTACTTAGCTAGATGCCAGTCCAGAGTTTTATGTTAGCAAGATGAGAAATGCTTTTAATAAACAGATATTTTTTATTTATTTAACATTTGTTAATGGGGAAAGTCTGACTTGGAACGAGCCAATTTTCAGTGGAGGCCCGGGGAGAAATGCTCCAGATGCATGTCTTTGTAATGTGGAGGAAACCAGAGCACCTGGAAGAAACCCACATGAACACAGGGATGACATGCAGACTCCACACAGAAGGCACCCCAGCCGAGAATTGAAACAGAGAACCTCTTGCTGTGAGGTGACAACACTACCGCTGCACCACTGTGCCTATATCAGCATTTATATAGCATCAGCAAGAAAGACAATAAGAGTGCCTTGGCTCAGCATGTTATGATTTGCAACAATTTTTGTATGTTTAAATTTTACATTTTAGAAGAGGTACAAATGGAAAACCATGGAGGTGACTGGCAAAACCGTTTGATACATAAGGAAACGATTTAACTGCTATGGTTAGATGCCACTAGAACACCTGGTTTAAATGAGGTAATTTCAACTTCTAGTGAGTTGAAATGCAGAGCTTCAAAATTATAATTTATTTTTTCATCAAACCAGTTCTATTTATACAGCCATGTATTGATTTTATTACGTCTATCTTCATTTTATGTTTTAGTTGCACCTGTTGCTTTAAATATTTTGGCAGGTGTTTGTTACTTTGTACATTCATAGAAATAAACTAATGACAAAAAACAGAAAACTTAGAAACCAAACATACCAGGAGAAGCGTAGACCCAAGTTCACACACCAAAAAGTTTATTGTAAGTGCTTTTGTTCAAGTAACATATTTGAACTTCATCAAAAAATAGCATTAATCATGTTCTATGCTTTAAAATACCCTCTATTAGGGTTATATGATAGAAAAAAGAATCACATGATCACCCCCAAGCTCAACCTTTAAAAGTGATTACAAAAACCATACAAATCAAGCATATTATTTTTATATATTAATAAATTCAACAGCATAACCTTGCAACAGAAGTATGCGTGTGTATATATATATATATATATATATATATATATATATATATATATATATATATATATATATATATAATATATAATATATATATATATATATATATATATATATATATATATATATATATGTATAAAATATAATATATAATATATATATATATATATATATATATATATTTGTATTTGTAAACAAGCATCAAACACCTAAATTGGAGGGCTTATTTAATATTGCATTATAAGTCCAATAATAAAAATAAAGTTATTATTGGACAGTAGACACCCGCAACTAAAATCATGTTAAAAATACAGACCGCATCCATAAAAATTACCCATCCTATTTTATGGGTGATGTAAAAAATATGTAATATAAAATAAGATCACTTTTTATCACTTTTTGGTGTGTAAACTTGGGTCTGTCTTTCTCTCTCTTGTGTGTTCATATTCATAGATATATAACAGTTGTGTGCTACCGTGGTTGTATGGCAATTCAGCCAATGAGCTTCATATTTTATGTGGTTCTGATGATATCTATAGTTTTGTTAGACAAAAGCACTAAACCATTAACCATTTTTTAAAAAGTTTTTTTTAGAGTCTACTGCTACCTGGTCATTGGTTTTTGGATTTTTTTTCTTACAGTTTTAAGATCCAGAGTGGTTCACTTGCCTGGTCAATGTATTTCCATTTTATATCTACTATTAATACTCCTCCTAGTAATACTAATATATAGTCAAAAATGTTGATAATTTCTTTACTTAGAATTGCTATACCTGAGCATTTTTCCTCTCCTATATTCCATGTCACTTTTCTTTCCCATAATTCATTTACTTGTGCTCTCTCTTCTAATGTCAAAACTCTTATGTCTATTAGTATTATGAAATCCATATCCAACAGGCTGTACCATTTTAATACACCTAATATTCTTTTTACATTCATAATGCTATTCACATTTATAGATAAGATTCTCACTCTTTAGAGAGTATTTTGTTATTCTTCATCCTTTTTCCTTATTTTCTCCTATACCTATATTTTTATATTTATGTTTTCTGTCCTTTAGTCTCTTCCCAATATAGTTTCTTTTAATTTTAATTCATACACACCTTTCTTGTCCTTCTTCACTGGAATTACTTATTTCTGCTTCCTTTTCTATTTTTTTCCCTTGTGTTTTCCTTTAATTCCAGCATTATACCTTTCTCATTTTCCTTTTGTAATCCTCCTATGTTATCTTCTGTAGCATCATCATTTACTATATCTTCCTTCCTTCTTTTTTGTGTATCTCTTCCTTTTGCATCACAATTCATCCATGGATGTCCTATTTTTTCACATTTAATAGATTTTTGTTCACATTTTTTGCTTCATGACCAGTTTTACGACAAATAAAACATTTCCTTTTATCACAATTTTTAATTAAATGGTTATTTTTACCAGAAAAAATGTCTTTGATTGTTCCCAGTATCTTACGAACCCCCCTGTTCCCCTCCACATTAATTATACTAGGCACATTTATTATTTTTTCATTTTGCATTTGCAATATTGCTCCACATTCCTATCCTCCAGTCCATAAACCTCTGCTGTCATAATCTTTGTAATGCCCATTACTTCTCTACACACATTCTTTAAATAGTCTCTTAAAGTGTCTTTTCAACCTCTGTATGAATTGTATGTGCATTCTCTTTTTTGTTTCTCTATTAGATGCCTGTTCGACATATATGTTCCAGGAATTATCATTCTTTTTTCATATTTCTCTAAAACTTTTTCCATATACTGTGCTTCTTCAAAGAATATCACAAAAGGAGTCTTTGTTAATGCAAATAAATGCTTTTACCTCTCTGTGTAGTGATATAACATTATCTCATATTTCATAAATTCTTATTCTGTTTTCCTACTTATGTTACACAATGTTTTCTTCTCACTTTCATTTTCTTCTCATCTTTTCTTTCTCCTTCTGTTACAGTTTGCGCATATGATTTCTTCTTTTCTGTCCTTATTTCTTGTACTTCTTCTTCTTGTATTCTTTCCATTATTTCACCCCACGATACTGCCTTTTCATGTTTTCACTTTCTGGTTCATGCTGTTTAATTAATTCCTTTAGATAAACCCCCTGCAACTTCTCCCCCCGACTGAAGGGTTATAACAACACACTCATGCTGCTGGTTCAGTTGCAAAATGATTTTGTTGAAATAATTCCTCTGAATCCAGATAGATGCTTCTACCCCTTTTTCCTACATTTGAAAAAGCTCACCTACCTTTCCACTCCTCTCATCTCTATCCTCCTCACGCCTATGTGTCTGCTTTACACCTGATTCATCTTTAGCTAACTTTGACCTCTCTGCTGTCTGACGAACAGCTCCAATAGCTCCCAACACATTCAGAATGCCTTCTTCATCCTCCATGTTCATTTTCTTGGCTCGCTCCTTCTCTGAGTCACCTACATGCCCGAACTGGAAGACAGGAAGTGTCACATTAAAGTGCGTCCCCATATACCATACAGTAGGGGAAGTTTTCAGATACCCTTTTCAATTTTCCCCTAGATATAGAAATAGCCCCTCAGGTATCATCATAAAAGAGGACACTAGCCTAGGAGGACTAAACAGTCAACACAGGATAAATGAAAAAAATAAATAAATAAACATAAAGTTAGACAATGCCTTCTTTTTGTGGAAGATCTGGGGAGATCTGAAATGGTATTTATACTAATTAGAGAAAATGTCATCAAGACACTGGTGAACTTTCCCTACTCATTGGAGGAGAGGAAATGAAGCACTCTATGGAGCTGCAAAGTGATGCCAGAGGATTGCTACTCTTCCAGACATTCAGAGATGGAGGAGAGTACAGCAGAGATAACTTACTGAAAGAAGTAGGAGACAAAATAATTGTCACAGGGTTGGAAATTGGATGGCAGAGTTAATGAACTAGGCAGGGCAATGGGATGGAAAGGAAGAGCAATGGAGTGATATGGTAAAGAGATTATTACAGGAAAAAGAAAGTGAGAGGATGGAAACAGAAACAACAGCTGGTGAAAGAAAAATACTGGAGGTATTCTCAACTGGTAGAGTAGCCAGTTTTAAGGTTTTACCTCTGCAATAGTTTTTCTTACAAGAAAAAAAGAAATTATGCAGATGCAGCAAGGCAAGGAAAAACAGAAGCAGGGACAGAGCGGGGTCAAAGATTTGAAGTTTCTCAAAAGCTACAGAGAAGATGATCAGCAGGAAGAATAAAAAGTAAACATGATGGCAGTGTGAACAGTGATGACATTATGGATTATTTTGACACTAGGGTTTGACAGTAATGACAAAAAAGCATTACTTCATTTGGGAGATGAACATTTTTGTGAAGTGACATTAGAAAGCAGTTGACATGTTAGAAAAAATATGAGACACTGAAAAAAGAAACAGAGTAGCACCATGGAAATACTATTTATGTCAAAACTTAGGCCTATAACTAAAAAGAAAAATAAATATACAATTTAGAACTTCTGGTATAGATAAACAACTCTTAAAGCTTTTTTATTAAACTATATAGTAAAGCAAATGAAGATAAAAAAATATATGTATTGAAAGAAATGTATGGACTGGGAAATGGGAAGTGTGGATAATAGTGGATGTTAAGGATGGAAAAATTCAACATATTTTAAGTATAATAGTTGTGAATGGTAAGATGAGATTTGTTAGATGCTGTGGCCTACTTAAAGCATTGTATTTCTTTGCAAATGAAAATAATTTATAGAAGACTTTAACAAACCAAGGCATGGTCAATGTGGGGATAGGGGGCATACAGTAAAAACTGTAAGCCTGATTGTAGAAAATATAAAGAATTTAGAGACTTCTGGTTTAACTTTCCCATCTTAGAAAAGGAAAGAGTAGATGAAGAGAAAATTTCAGAAGGAAAATAAACAGCAGAAAGTATTTCTACAGAAGATTTTGAAAGAGAAGATGGTATGGGTGAAGGAGATAATAAAGGGGTAGTTGAAGAAGAAATAACAGTTGAAAGTGAGGTTATTAATATACAGAATGAGAAGGATATTTGCAATTTTAGAAGAAGAAGAAGGAGAATGGAGACTGGAGAGGAACAAGAACACAACAGAAACAATCAACTGGTGTGAAATTTAGCAGAAGGAAAAGAAAATTAAGGTATGTAAGTAAAACACTTACAAAATAAGAAAAATTATGATATAGGAATTTTACAATTAGAATAGCATTAGAAAATATATAAGAGGTTTGGTGGTGCTGGGATGTTTTAAAACATAAAAATGGATGTTTTTTTGTTTGCTAGATACCATATGTAACAAAGAATGAAAAGAGGGAAAATATACATAGTATGGGGGGCTATTGTTTTGGTTGGTAGGAAATAAGACATGTTCTAGAATAGGAATTCTTATAAACATGAAGAAATAAAAATGCGAGGGGCGGAGCCTAGATGGCCAACTGGTAACAGCTTTTTTCTTGAGCTCCGCATCAGGTATTAAGAAACAGGAAAATTATTACTTAAAATTCTATTATTTGCTCTTTAAAAGTTGTACAAATTGTTTGAGAACTTTTAATCTACTAGATATCCAACTCTGGAGCTTTTTCTTAAAAAAAAATCCTGTCAAAATTGATGATTATCTAGCTGAACAGAAATGAGCAATTCAAAATCCTCACATTCTGATTCCTCACTAAAAAAGAGATCCACTCTATAGCTACCACTCTCCAGGAATTATCCTTAAAGATGAACAGATTCACTGACAACCTGGAAAATTTAAAGTTAAACTGTCAACAACAAACTGATGTTTTGAAGGAGATCATCCTGCAGCAACAATCTAAAATCCTGGATATTGAAACGTCACTGAGTGATATAGATGGAAGACTTAAGGAAGATGAATCTCACTGCAAACTCATTCTGCAACAAAATAACTGGCTGATAAACAAAGTAGATGATGTTGAAAATAGAGAAAGAAGAACAAATATTAGAATTTTTGGTCTCCCTGAAAGAACAGAAGGAGAAGGGGTCTACTTGAAAACACCAACATGCCAAAACACTGACGACAAGAACATCGAGACCAGAAGATCGACAACTGAGATGACCGACAGTTTAAAAGCACAAAACTTCACATGCCCGACAAACCACAATCCCCACAATCAACAAAACAAAACAAATACCTTTTCCAAAAAACACACACACAATACAAGCACACCAAAAACCTTACAAACCTACAATAAACCTTACATACACAACTATCTATGCACTAACCTTAACCCTAACCCTAAGGTCCACCACTATCGTACACTCACCTAACCCGCGCCTAACCCTAACTCACTTAACCTGCCCCATCCTTAAAGTCTGTCACTATCGCACACTTACCTTACCCGCACCCTAACCCTAACTCACTTAACCTGCCCATGACCCTAAAATCTGTCACTATCACACACTTACCTTAACATGTTGGTGTTCTCAGCATTGTGCTTTTAAACTGTCTGTCATCTCACTTGTCGATCTTTTGGTCTCGGTGTTCTTGTCATAGGTGTTTTGGCGTGTCAGTGTTTTCAAGTAGACCCAGGAGAAGATATTACCTCTTTTTTAAATTCCTGGTTACCTGATTTTTTGGGCTTGAAGGAAGGTCTGTCCTATGGGATTGAAAGAGTGCATAGATCCATTGGGAAACCTATTCCATCTTCTTCAAATGCTTCATCAAGATCCATAGTTGTGAAGTTCCTTTCCTTCTTAGATAAAGAACTTATACTAAAAACATCTTGGAGAAAAAGTCCCTTATCATTCAAAGGAAATCAAATAAGGTTTGACAATGAATACTCCACGAGAGTCCTGGAATTAAGAAAAACCTCTTGGCCACTGGTAAAACTGTTAAAACAAAATACAATCAAGGCACAGCTTATCTACCCAGCCAAAATCAAAAATTTCCATCAGAATGAAATGTGATCTTTCAATACTATTGGAGAAGCTGTCTCTTTCATCCAAAACAAAAACGGATCTAGGACATTTCACCGAACGCACATTTCACCGAAACTCATATCACCGAACACAAATCACCGAAAGCACAATTCAACAAAAACACAATTCACCGAAACACATTTCACCAAAAATGGTATATGGCCTTGTCCCCACTGTAGTGCCACCCTGGAGTTGGTATATATAGTAGGGTGGTGTGGGAGGCACTGCCCCTCACATCAGGGGGTGTGGGGGTAGAGCCCCCCCACATATTTCAAGTATATATCATGTTTGGATAATAGTAATAGATTGCACTTGCAAGTATGCATGTATATAGTGTAACACATTTAAAATATGTGGGGGGCTATGCCCCCCACACTCCCCCTATTATATATACCAACTCCAGGGTCGCACTGCAGTGGGGACAAGGCCATATACCATTTTCAGTGAAATGTGTTTCGGTGAAATGTGTTTTTGGTGAATTGAGCTTTCAGTGAAAAGTGCACACTATATTTAAGTTTCGGTGAAATGTGCATTTGGTGAAATGTCCTAGATCCAACAAAAACATTATTACAATCCCAGAAGTTATGGACAGGTCACCATCTACAACCCTTAAAAGATCATCTGAGAAAAATAATTGGATGGAAGTGAATAAGAAGAAGTTAAAGACTGGTTTTAAAAGTGTTGTACTTTCTAGTTCTCTCAAAGATTAAACTAAATGATACAATATTCATGGACAACTAAAAAAGTATGGGCCGGATTCATGAAGACTTGCACGGAGTCTAAGAGTAGTGTAAGACTCCATGCAGCCTTCGCGATCCAGGAACAGCCCAAAGTCCGTGTAAGAGTCAAGCTAAAACGGCTCTTACACGGAGTGGGCATGGATAAGCTAATCACCTCATCTGCAGCCGAATAGCATGCAAATGAGGATGATTAGCGATCCAGGAAGCCCAGAACAGCCCGTGTAAGAGCCGTTTTAGCTGCAGAAATGTACTCAGTTGACAACTGAGTACGCTTCGCAAACGCAATGGAGCCATGTCAGCTCCAAATAAAGGGTGCATATGTGTCAGGCAGCATGCCAATGGCCAAATATGTGGCCATTGGCAAGGTAACCTGATGCAAATATATGAAAAATATATATATATTTTTTCGGCGATTGCCGATGTTTAAACCCAGCGCAGCCCCGCGCAAACGGGCTGCGCTGAATAGAACATAAAAACGAAGGTTTCAAAACCACAAATGTGGGTTTTATGCAATACATGGAATATCAATGCAGGGACCAGCAGACCAAAACCAACATGGCCACCGTGTAGTGGTTGCCAAGGGGGGAAGCTGAGTTTAAGAGATGTAACTAAGCATTAGTAGGCAATCTGATGCAAATGAGTGTAAGGATACTGAATTCCACTGTCACATAGCAAATGAGCACATTCTGAGTAGTGTAAGAGTTACATAAGGGGGAGGAACAGAGTAGGAGATAGGTGACATCACAGGGGGGAATGGTAGAAAGAAATGCAGTTCATTGGAGGTTAGAGTTACATGACAGATGTCAGACAGATATCATGGAAAGAGGTGTGCCACTAAGTAAGCATGAGAAAGTCAAGAAATGGAAGGTGTACACTGTTGCCTACACCATAGTTTCTTGCTGGATGTGTATGGGG
>NC_056743.1:1313630213-1313666605 GCF_019279795.1 Protopterus annectens | reverse complement strand
AGTCCTGGGACCTCTTGTTTGGTATATATTTATCGGAGGTACAGGCCAACATGGAAGGACTGTGGCTGACCAAATATGCAGATGACTGCAAACTGGCCGCCATAATTGACTCTCCAGCCGACACAAGCATCTTCCAAAGGGGCATCATAGAAACAGACAACTTGTGCCAGAGCCATGGCCTCCAGCTGAATACAAAAGTGTGTATAGTCATCCCCTTTGGCAAAAACAAAGTGCCCACAAAGTACCACATAGGTGGTACTCCATTATGTACAGAAGAAGTAATTAGGGACCTGGGGACCCAAGTTGATAGCAATCTCTCATTTGACAACCACGTGGCCAAAGTGGTTAGAAAGACATTGTATATAGCCCACCCCATCATGAAGGGATTCACATCTACATCAGGGGAGGATATCATGCCTCTTTACTCATCCCTCATCAGGCCCATAATTGAGTACAATCCCCCTGTCGGGATGTACCTTACCAGACACCTGCAGCAACTGGAAAGACCCCACAAGTACCTCACCAAGAGGATCAAAGGGCTCAAACAGATGCCATATGCTGACCGGTTAAATAAACCCCAACTCTACTCAGTGGCATACCGCCTGTTCAGAGGCGATCTGTGCCTAATGTATAACACCATGTCGAACCCGGAATTAATGGGCATGCTGCACCTGAGAATATCCAAATCCCATCGGGATACATGCTTGAGAGACCTGAGCCTCAGCACTGAAATAAATAGGACATGCTGGAGGGACAGATTCATAACCCAGAGGCTCACTTCACTCTGGAATAAAATCCCAGTCCAGGTTAGGAAGAGTCCCTCATTGACTCTCTTCAAGAGGAATCTTGATGAGTGGATGGGACATTGTAGGTTTACCTCGGTATCACTTCTGTGTCACTGTTAGACAGAGGCACAGTATACTAACCTCGGAAAAGGGCATGGCAAGATATATTTACATTGGATGGCAACAGCCAAACACATTCTGGCTAGGTTCTTAAATGCCCTAGGGCAGATTGCCTAGTATGACGCTATGAACCTATGAACCTATGTACCTTGTTCCCCATTAGCCCTATGTGCTGTTAATCACCATGGCAATCACAATACTATGGTAGCATGTTCAAAGGTCAGTTGTCAGTCACCTCTATGCTACAGTTGTGGAATATGTGGGTCATGTGGCAATGTCACAGCTGCCACATGTACACAGTCAACCCTCTCCCCTACACATGGACGTACAACACATGTATGAGATGGAACCACATAGCCAAACTGGGGACTAAGCATTCTGAACCCAGTACTGGCATAACCTGTCAGGTGGCATGCAATACTACAGTGACTACAATACCAGTCTGATGTAGACCTACACTGACAGCAATACAAGCACGTGAACACACTGGGCCATTCGTGGAGCCTTAGAATAGCATCCTGCCTGAGCGGCACACACCTCTGCAGCTGGCACACAGGCATACGTTATGCCTGAACACATCACAGATAACACATAGCACACAAACCCTGTGTGCCAGTCAGAGCCTGTATGGCTAGACAACACACCTGCCACAGTTGTGTTAGTTACCTTTATTGTCCGGTACAGTATGGTCACGCTCACCAGGCTGGACAAGGTGAAGGTCACAGTGATATGCCTGTGGGGCATTATGGTCCACCACATAACACAAGCATGCAGGTCAGTCAGAGGCATGGACACATATGACTCAGTCATTGTCCATGCCACATACCTTCTCCTGCTGTACTTGTAGGGTGCTGACATCATCAGTGTTTAGAAAGGGGAATGTGCATCCTGTAGTCTGTTCTCCTAGTTGCCAAAAGGGACATTTCCCTCACACACACTAACCCCCCTCAGCCAAAAACACACACTTGCCATTTGCAGGATTCAAACCCCTGTCTGACTATGTTATGACACTCGAGATGGACACATTAGCAGAGAATGCTATTCGCATTACTGGGATGTTTTTCTTCTCTTGCTTTACTTATAGGGTGCTGACATCATCAGTGTTTAGAAAGGGGAATGTGCATCCTGTAGTCTACTCTCCTAGTTGCCAAAAGGGACATTTCCCTCACACACTACCCTCCTCAACCAAACACACACACTTGCTATTTGCAGTATTCAAACCCCTACTTAACTCTGTTATGACACTATAGATGGATGCATTAGCAGAGCACGCTATTCGCATTAATGGAAAGTGTCCCTTCTCTTGCTGTACTTATAGGGTGCTGACATCATCAGTGTTTAGAAAGGGGAATGTGCATCCTGTAGTCTGTTCTCCTAGTTGCCAAAAGGGACATTTCCCTCACACACACTAACCCCCCTCAGCCAAAAACACACACTTGTCATTTGCAGGATTCAAACCCCTATCTGACTATGTTATGACACTTGAGACAGACACATTAACAGAGTACGCTATTCGCATTATTGAGAGGTTTCTCTTTTCTTGCTGTACTTATAGGGTGCTGACATCATCAGTGTTTAGAAAGGGGAATGCGCATCCTGTAGTCTATTCTCCTAGTTGCCAAAAGGGACATTTCCCTCACACACACTACCCCCCTCAGCCAAACACACACACTTGCTATTTGCTGTATTCAAACCCCTACCTGATTATGTCATGACACTCGAAATGGACGCATTAGCGGAGAGCGCTATTCGCATTAGTAGGAGGTTTCTCTTCTCTTGCTGTACTTATAGGGTGCTGACATCAGTGTTTAGAAAGGGGAATGTGCATCCTGTAGTCTGTTCTCCTAGTTGCCAAAAGGGACATTTCCCTCACACACACTAACCTCCCTCAGCCAAAAACACACACTTGCCATTTGCAGGATTCAAACCCCTATCTGGGTATGTTATGATACTTGGGACGGACGAATTAGCAGAGCAGGCTATTCGCATTATTCGGAGGTTTTCCCTTCTCTTGCTGTACTTATAGGGTGCTGACATCATCAGTGTTTAGAAAGGGGAATGTGCATCCTGTAGTCTGTTCTCCTAGTTGCCAAAAGGGACATTTCCCTCACACACACTAACCCCCCCTCAGCCAAACGCACACACTTGCCATTGGCAGGATTCAAACCCCTATCTAGCTATATTATGACACTCGAGATGGATGCATTAACAGAGCACGCTATTTGCATTACTGGGAGGTTTCTTTTCTCTTGCTGTACTTATAGGGTGCTGACATCATCAGTGTTTAGAAAGGGGAATGTGCATCCTGTAGTCTGTTCTCCTAGTTGCCAAAAGGGACATTTCCCTCACACACAATTGCACACACACCAACCCCACTCACACACCGAGCATTTGCAGGATTCAAATCCCTACCTAACTATGTTATAACACTTGAGATGGACGCATTAGCGGAGCGTGCTATTCGCATTACTGGGAGGTTTTTTTTCTCCTGCTGTACTTATAGGGTGCTGACATCATCGGTGTTTAGAAAGGGGAATGTGCATCCTGTGGGGAGGCAGACGCCAAGCACACTCTGGCTAAGCTGTCATTCCCTAGGGCAAACAGCCTAGTGTTGACCTCTACACCCATATGTTTAATTGTCAAATGCACATTATTTGTTGCTGATAGATTGTTTGCACGTCTTTATTGCCATAGCATTCCCTGTTTGTATGAACAACTTGTGTATCTGTGGAAGATGTTTGCATATGGGAGGGATCCACTATATCATGTATGTCTCTGTAGTCATTTAACTGTGTGCACTGGGCAGACTGCTTTAATGTGGTTGGTTCCTGGAATAACACGTAAAAATACCAGATATGTGTGGCCAACTGCTAAACTGAGATTTGGCCTAAGTGTGTGAGCATGCCCAGTTCAGCCTTCCCATGGCATGTTGTCTGACATATGTCTCATTTATCAAAGTGTGTGAGCATGCCCAGTGTGAGCATTCCATATGTTGAACTCTGCAGCCCACCACATTTTTGGATGAGTGTGAACTTCAACAAATATCTCCCGTTTATGGCTGTGTGTTGTGTGTCATGTTGTGTAGTTACTGTACAACTGCTTTGTGTGTGAACACAACAGGATTATACTGTGCCTGCAGGGTTTGCATGGGATACTTTGCATACAGTTCTCAACATCCTTTCACACTGACCTAACACTGTAGTACTGTATAGTGTACTGGTTCAGTACTTTGACTGTGGTGGACAGTATCCTGGGCTTTAGTGCTATCACTGCTTTACATTTCCATAGTGAGCACAACAGCCTGATTAGGGGCCAGTTGTGTACATCTGACCATGTTGCATTATGTTCAGATATGAACTACTTAAACCAGGCTTGTCCAACATTGGTAGTGTATTCCACAACATAGGTGTACATTTGCAAACACTAGCGATGTGCCCTAGTCCATTTCTAATGCTAGTCGGAGAGTGTGTTTGTCCTTCGACACACATTGTAAGTGGAGTTTGCCATGACATATGTCATGGTTAGTATACTGTGCCTCTGTCTACCTGTGACATGACAGTGATACCCAGGATAAAGCTACCATCTCCCATCCACTCATCAAGATTCCTATTGAGGAAAATCAATAAGTGACTCTATGGGTAGCCTGTACTGGGAGTTTACTCATGGGTTGGGGTGGCTTCTGTGTTATGGATCATGCAGTACAGCTTGTCCTATGTAAGTCAGTGCTGGGGTTCAGGTCTCTCATGTGCATAGCTCACTGCCATTCAGATTGTACAAGGTGCAGCATGTTTATTGATACCAGCAACACAGGCAACACATGGCATCTGTGCAAGCTCTTTGATACTCCTGGTGAGGTACTGTTGGGGACTTTATGGTTGATGGAGGTGTCTGCTGAGGTACATCCCACAGGGGCTATTGTAGTCAATTGTAATGCTGATGAAGGATGACTGCAGAGCCACAATGACCTCCCCTTATCTAGATCTGACAACCTTCATGATTAGGTGGGTATATGGTATGTTTCTGTAAACACTACAGCACATGTTTGTCCAATGCAGGATATCTATCACCTTGTGTCCCCAGGTCTCTCATTACATGTTAAGTACGTAATGGGTTAACACCTATGTGGTAATTGGTGGGCACTTACTGTATATCCACGGGGGTTGACTATACATTTTTCTGAAATTAGCTTGCTGACATGGCTATGGCACCAGTTGTCTGTTTCTATGTGGCCCTTTTGTGGGATGCTTGTGTCAGCTGGTGGATCATATATGGTGAGCAGTTTGTAGTCCTCTGCAAACATGTTCAGACACAGTCCTTCCATGTTGGCCTGTACTTATGGGACATATATACCAGACGAGGGAGATCCCAGGACCAAGCCTTGTGGGATGCCAGTTATATCTGGTTTGTAGTCTAACATGGCTGCAGCATGTCTGACCATGTCTGTTCTGTCCTTGGTCTGGTTTGCAACCCTCTACTGACATAGGGGTTTATATTTAAGCTGGTGAGCTTATCTATAATGAACACGTAGGGTATTGTATAGAAGCCTTTGCAAGGTCCAGCTACGCTGTGTGGACCACATTGCCCTCATCAGTGACCTTAATGACTGTTTCAATTGAGTCAAACATGTTTAGGGGCAGGATCTGCACTTAAGAAAGCCACACTGGGTAGGGTCCGTTGTCAGTAGGTCCCCAATATCTTTATGTCTGCGGTACATGCTGATCCTTTCCATAGCTGTGCAGACCGAGCTTCTCAGGATTCTGGGGTGGTAGTTTTCAGTATCCATTCAGGCAACACCTTTGTTGAGAAGGACCACTGTTGTTGTACACTGCTCTTTGGGTACATATCCTGTGGTAAGGCTGACATTGAGCAGTAGTGTGATTTGGCATTCCATTCGTCTTGGAGTCCATGTTGGACTCAGCCCAGGACACCATCTCATACCATTGCTGCTGTGTGTTTTGCTTTGTAGATGCTGGCTGTTACCTCAGCATCTGCAATGTCAGGGGCCAGCAGTCTGCTGGGATAGATATTTTGCATTCTGGGGTTGCACTGCACCTGTCAGGATGTATGTTGGCAATATGTGTGTGTGTTTGGTATGTTGTTTGTGATATTTGTGTGATTCAGAGCATATCTGTGAATTCCCAACATGGTTCCTACCATCAGTTGTGAAAGCCTTGGGATTATCCTTAGTGCCCTGTACATAGGTTCATAGGTTCATACTAGGCTATCCACCCTAGGGCATTTGTTAGCCTAGCCAGACTGTGTGTGGCTTTTGCCACCCCTTGCTATGTAAATATTATGGCCATTTATGATTTGCTTTGCTGTGCCTTTGTCTGGACATGACCCAGTGAAGACCCCCAGTGTAACTCTACAATCATCCATCCACTTGGCAAGATTCCTGTTGAAGCGTGTCAGTGAGGGACTCTGCCTAACATGGAGTGGGATTCTGGTCCAGGGTGTGGGGAGCCTCTGGATTATGTATCTGTCCCTCCAGCACATCCTATTTCATTATTTGTTGAGGTTGACATCTCTCACTCTCACAGCTCCGATGGCTTTGAGTTTTCTGGGTTGGAGCATGTCCATTACTCCTGTGTTGGGCATGGCCTTGTACAACAGGCATGCAATGCCTCTGTGTAGGCAGTATGTGACTGCATTCAGCTGGGGTGTCTACAGCCAGGCAGCATATGACATATATTTGAGACCCTTTATCCTCTTGGTGAGGTACCTTTGAGGTCTTTCTAACTGCTGCAGGTGTCAGGTAAGGTACATCCCATATGAGGCATTGTACTAGATTATGGGTGTGATAAGAGAACAGTATAGGGGCACAATGACCTCTGTTGACGTAGATGTGAATCCTTTCATGATACGGTGTCCAATGTAGACAGTCTTCCTAGCCACATTGGCAATGTGAGTGTCACATAACAGGTTACTGTCCACTTGTGTCCCTAGGTCCCTGATTACTCCTTCCATACATAATGGTTTACCACCTATGTGGTAATTTGTGGTACTTAGTTTGGTATTTGGTGGGACATTCATACTGTCCAGTGTCTTCAGGACAGCTGGGTGGGGTTCCTGTGTGTGAGAGTGTGGTCTGTAGCATGCTACAGACTGTACAGCAGTCTTGCCTACAGTTAGTTGCACATGGGTGGACTCCAATGCCTTGTGCATTGTCAGTTACCTGGACGTATGGGTGTCTGTGCTGAATATGGATACTCACCCTCCTTTTATGTTTTGTTCCAGGTTTTGGGGCCATGACACATGATATGTGGTATAACCTGGTACTGCTGGTGTGCTGTCAGGAGGCTTGCAGCAGGTTTCTGTCACTGCACAGACATCAATGTTCTCCATACTGGGGATGGCCTCGGGAGCATGCATATTGGGGTTTACACATCTGGCATTGGTCAGCATTACCCTTATGTTTCTTTCCACTTATGTTTTCTAGGGTGGTGGGTTAGTCTTTTCAGCTTTGCCTACAAAAGGCTCTATGGAGGTGGCAAAGGCCTTATCCAATATCCAGACACCCAGGGGTAACAGGTGCAAGCCATCCCAGGAATAGCTGCGTGGCTTGTCAAGCATGACATCCCAAGCAGACAGACATTGGATCCCCTTGGAATGACACCAGTAAGTGTGCCACTTGCTATGACTGATCATTCCGTGTTTGTACTGTGGCATTATTCTTGGTAAGGTTAGGATGCTGCAAACAGTGAGTGTCATACCGGCCTGGACTACATAATCAGAGAGCTCATCTATGTCTCTTTTCATGTAGTCTAGGGAGGTACATCTCAGGTCATTCACACCAGCATGGACTATGACTGCATCATATTTCTACTTGCTTTGGGGTGACCTGCATACTTGTGTTATGTGGCGTGTGGCAGCCTACAGGCAGCTTACTGTACCCTTTCCCTTGTTCAGTCTGGTGTGCGGGACAGCAGTGTGTCTCGCTATGGAGTCACCTATTACAACTGTATCAGGCATGTTGTTTCTCCTTCTGGCCTGTGACTGTTTGGCACACCAGCTTTGTGTACTATGTGTTGCATGTGCTATGTTTGGAAGTTGTTTGATTGGGTGTCTGCTTTAGAGGCCTCTATTGGTGTGCTGTGTTTGTAATTTGTGCCTCCGGGAATGTTTTTCTGTGTTTATGTCTTTGGTTTGCAGTTGTGATAGGTCTATGTGGGACTGTGTTTGTGGTGTGTGTGTGGTTACCTTCTCCTCCTGACTAGTTTTGGGAGTACTGAGTTGAGGGAGCTCAGCCTCCAGTTTGGATAGATGGTTGCATCTCTCACATATATTTGTATTTCTTGGGGGTTGTCTGTGTACTTGGGGCAGGTGTAACATTGCCTCAGGATTCACAGATTCAACTTGTTGTGGCTGGCCTTAGTGGATTGTATGTGTGGACATATTTTATTGCCATACTACTGATCAGTGATTACTTCATTGTTTATGTTTGCTCTGTCATGTAGTAGCTTCCTCATTCTCTTGCATGGTTTGGTTATGGCTGGTGTCCACCATGCCAGATGCCTGCGTGTATGGCATTGTGTCTTGTTTTAATTTAGGATTGCATAATCCAAGCATTCCTGGCAGTGTTCATGGAATGGCTGTATTACAGGTTCTGAGGTGTGGCCCATATTTTGCGCCTGCACAGGACCTTTAATGGATTCCACATCAGTTTGGAGGAGTGCAAATATTGCTTTACAAATGTTTTCCACTGTGGTTTTCTGGCCAGGGACTGTGGTCAGGATTTGTATATCCAGTGTGATTACTCTATGGTCTGGTTTTGCCAGTGAGCAATACACTTCTCGTCTTGCCATCCAGTACCCATGTTGCTGATTATCACATCCAGTATGCTTACCCCTCTTGTGGGAGTGGTATATTGTTCCTGGGAATTTTGGTTTATGGATTCTATGAACTTTTCTCCTACAGTGTTGGAGCTAGTATAATGCTCCCAGTCTATGTCTGGGTATTTTCAGTCACCCAATATAATGTGGTTTGGAGGGCTTGATATATTCATGTATTCCAGCATAGGCCAGGTGCAGTTCCTGGTGTTGGGACACTAGTCTGTAGCAGGCTATAAACTGGGGGGCAGTTTTAGCCACTGTTACTTGATCATGGCTAGTCCATGCTGCTTCTTGTTGTGGTACCAACATGGGGGTGTGGTTATCCTTGACAATTATTGCTAGTCACCCTCCTTTTGTAGCTTGTTCCATGTTTTGAGGCTGTACAGCACAGCATGAGGTGTAACCTGGTAGTGTTAGGGTGCTGTTGTGAGCCTTGACTCAGTTTTCTGTTACAGCACAGATATCAACATTCTCCATACTGGGTGAGTTTAGACTGCATGCATCTTGCTGTTTCGACTTATCCCTTATCTTATTCTTATCCCTTCTGATACCTATGGAGGTAGGTTTTTGTTTTGAGCCTTACCTATTCAGGTCACGCTGTGGGTAACAACAGCCTTTGCCAGTATCCATACGGCCTGCACTGATAGGTGCATGCCAGTCCTAGCAGGTGGAGCATCATGTCATGCTCAGCATGTCATCCCAGGCTGGCACACATTGGATCCCCTTTGACTAACTGCGATACTTCAGTCAATTATTGCACTTGATCATCTCATTGTCATATTGTGGCATGATGCTTGGTGAGGGTAGGATGTTAGTCAGGGTCCTCAGGTGTGCATATAGTACATGGTGTTACATTTCTTAACACATGGCATTCATGCCTCAGGTGGTGCTGCAGGGCTGCCTCTGTCGGATGCACATATTACACTCCCTGTACATGTTTGTGAGCAGGTCATGTCATTTTAGGCATCCCTTTTATTATCTGAGTGAGTCAGAGGGGGTATCATTCTCAGGGTTCCTACTGAGCCAGTGTATGTGCTATGCGTTGCCTGTTTGCCAAGGCCAGGGCATACTGGGCACGCCTCCTTCTGCCTACTGGGGCAGGCTCAGGTTGTTCCTCCTCTGAGTCACGCTCTGCCTGTGATGGCCTTGGCAATGGTGGTGGGCTGTTTGGCCCGCCCCTATGCTGGTCCTGCTGCAGTTGTTTTCGCAAGATCATATTATGTAGCATAGCACATACCATGACAATTTGGGTACATGTAGTCGGTGTGTACTGCAAGGCTCCACCAGATGTGTCCAGACACCGGAACCGTGACTTGAGCAGCCCAAACACACGCTCTATTACATTACGTGTTTGTGCGTGTGCCTCATTATGGCGTTCCTGTTCAGGTGTGTGTGCATTTCTGATGGGTGTCATCAGCCACGGCTCCAGTGCATAACCTGCATCCCCCACTAGGTGTCTGTGCGGGATGTCCCCATTGGCAAATGTCTGGTATAGCTGCGTCAAATGCCAGATGTGGGAATCATGGTAGCTCCCAGGGCAGCCAGCACACACATTCATTATTATGCCCTGGGCATCACACACAACCTGGCAGTTGATGGAGGGGAAGCCCTTGCGGTTGATGTATGCCCTACCCCGCTCATCGGCTGGTGCTTTGATGTGTATGTGCGTGCAGTCTATTGCACCCACTACCTCAGGGTATTCCGCTATTTGCTGGAAGAGACGCATATTGCTGGCCAATACCTCACAGGCATTGGGGAAATATACATGATCACCGACATCTGCTGACATGGCATCCAGGAACTGGTGCAGTACCCTGGAGGCTGATGTCTGTGATATCCCCATCATATCACCAGTTGGTCTCTGGAAGGTACCTGTTGCTAGTATTCTTAGGCCAACACATACCTTGGTTTCCACTGGGATGGGTTCCCCTCTGTTGGTTCTGTGTGAGGCGTGGCCTGCACAGCTCCACTATTTGCTGCAGGAGGTCTCTGTCCACTCTATAGCGCTCTACTATCTCCAGCTCATGTAACCCGTGGTAGGTGACCCTGGGCCTGTACACTCTTCTCCGTCTCCTCACTGTGGGTTGTCTGGCACCATCTGCATTGTCACCACCCTCAGCAAGTCGCCTATGTCTCATTATGACAGCTATGGCAGCCCCTAACATTTCTGCTCTGAGTTCAGCTTTTTCAGTTTTCACTTCTAATAGCTTACTCCTGTCTTGCAGTGTCTCTTGAGAGAAACATCTTGCACTGCTGTTTGCAGATTTTTAAGTGTTGGGCTGAGCTACTATTCTGCCTGTGTAATTGCCTGCTTCTAATTGTTTTTACCTGCTAGCTCCAGCAGTATTCCCTGCTAGCTTCCTACTAATTATGTTGCTTCCTTTTTCCTTTCTGTTTCCTCAGGGGGGAGCAGCGTGTATACCAGCAGAAACACGCTCACAGTGGCTTACATGCGCGCACACATGATTACACGGCTCAGAATCGTCTTATTCGGGTTAAAACGTGCGCACACCAACTCAAACAGTGTTACAGCTCTGCCAACAGGCTTCTACATGCTAAGTCTGCCCTACACGCGCGCACACCTGCGCAAACAGTGTTAAACATCTCCCAACACGCTCCCACATGCTCAGTCTGCCTTACACGCGCGCACACTGTCTTACTCGTGCTTCATGGCGTGCACACGTGTGCATGCATGCCCAGCAAGAAACTTTGGTGTAGGCAACAGTGTACACCTTCCATTTCTTGACTTTCTCATGCTTATCTAGTGGCACACCTCTTTCCATGATATCTGTCTGACATCTGTCATGTAACTCTGACCTCCAATGAACTGCATTTCTTTCTACCATTCCCCCCTGTGATGTCACCTATCTCCTACTCTGTTCCTCCCCCTTCTGTAACTCTTACACTACTCAGAATGTGCTCATTTGCTATGTGACAGTGGAATTCAGTATCCTAACACTCATTTGCATCAGATTGCCTACTAATGCTTAGTTACATCTCTTAGACTCAGCTTCCCCCCTTAGCAACCACTACACGGTGGCCATGTTGTTTTGGTCTGCTGGTCCCTGCATTGAAATTCCATGTATTGCATAAAACCCACATTTGTGGGTTTATAACCTTCGTTTTTATGTTTTATACAGCGCAGCCCGTTTGCGCGGGGCTGCGCTGGGTTAAAACATCGGCGATCGCCGAAAAAAATATATATATTTTTAATATTTTTGCATTAGGTTACCTTGCCAATGGCCACATATTTGGCCATTGGCATGCTGCCTGACACATATGCACCCTTTATTTGGAGCTGACATGGCTCCATTGCGGTTTTTGCAGAAACGTACTCAGTTGTCAACTGAGTACATTTCTGCAGCTAAAACGGCTCTTACACGGGCTGTTCTGGGCTTCCTGGATCGCTAATCATCCTCATTTGCATGCTATTCAGCTGCAAGTGAGGTGATTAGCTTATCCATGCCCACTCCGTGTAAGAGACGTTTTAGCTTGTCTCTTATACGGACTTTGGGCTGTTCCTGGATCGCGAAGGCTGCATGGAGTCTTACACTACTCTTAGACTCCGTGCAAGCCTTCGTGAATCCGGCCCTATGTGTATCTTTTGGTATAATTATTATTTTACAGGCACACTTATGGAAGTAACAGGCTGTGTGAACAATAATTAGCAAAGGCCACAAAGTGGGAGAGGCAAAGGAGATTCCATGTATTCCAAAACTGAGTAAAGTGTTGTTTTGAAGGGCTTAATATTAGAAATTTGTGCCAAGGCTTAAAAGAAAACATTCTGAAAGTGAGAGAGCACATTTGCAAAACTGGGAAAATAAGTTCTGTAGCCTGAAATAATAGATGAGAAGAAGGAATAAAGTGAAAAATAAATAAGTTGCTTTTCTAAGAAACAATGAAAACAATGAACATTTTTGTCAGGAAATTAAAAGGACATGCTGGGGCCATTTTGTAAACACCAAATGTAAGTGAAGCAATAAAAATCTGGAGAGGATAAGCACAATGATGCATTAGGGGATGGGGGAGGATGCTTGGTAGCCTGAAAAAGCGTTATCTTCTGAATGGTCCTAAAGGCTGTCGGCCTTAGTCCTCTTGTTTATGAAGGATGACAATCCTTCTACCAGGTTTTCAGTGGCTGCCAAATGGAGCTGTCAGTGTATGAGGTGGCGTGTGTTGGAAATGTACACTGAGTTTGTTGCTTTTGTGGTAATTGACTTTATTTTTAGTGAAGTAATCTGTTTATTCAATAATTTAAGAAGCTGCTCTTGATATTCTTATAAGCATAAAAATTGAAATAGTTTTAATTATCTGTTGATATTTTACACACAGCTTATAGTCTGTCATTTCAGCCTTGATCATCTCACAGTTCCTTGAGTATAACAGCTCAGATGTTCCATTGCTCATATGGCTGAGATCTCATTATATGTAGATATCTGCTTACTTGATGGCGTGACCTCACATAATCTTGTAGAAAAGAGTACGGCAGGCTTCACACTGCCTGTCAGTGACCATTCATTTTCAGAGGTAAAGTGGCCTTGAAGTGGGAATAATAAATTTGGGGGTACATAGGGGCATCCTCCTATAAAAAAAATATTCTGAAATGATGTATTTGTTCATATTGCTCAAAAACGTGAACACCTCTGGCATGAGGTTTTGGGTAACTGAACTCACGGAGTGCAAGGTATTATTTATGACCTTTTGTAATCCAAGCTCGGGTAACTCAGGGAGACATATATGTCATTTGCTACTGAGTAACAAAATTAACTAGCAGGCATAAATGATGTTTCCTATATTTCTATTCATCATTCAATACATACTATGCAAGTTTGCTGTGATTTTGTTGATGTGTGGCTTTTTCACTGCTTTGTAAAATATTCTGCTGCTGTCACCATTAGCATGAACTGGGAATAAATAGCCTAGCTACTCTGTGCTTGTTATATGAGTTTGTAATGTGAGTACTGCAGGAATGCTGAAAAAACTTGGTGCCAGCACAAAAGATATTTATAAGTAAGGTGGCTCTGTTGGCAAAGATTTTTTTTTTGCTTGAATATGCTGCTTGTGGCCCAGGTTGATTAGCAATCACAGAGACTGATGGAAACAATCAATGAGATAGCAGGGAGTAAATACTACCAGCTCACCATTTTAGGTGGAGACAGTGAGGAAATTTCATGTAGGGACTTAACAGCACAACATGGCCTGGACATTGCAGAAGGACCTGTAGTATGCAAACATGTTCATGCTGCATGTAGTACACATTCAATCTCTTTTCATGAGAAGGGAAGGTTGAAGCTGGGATATTCAAAACTCTTAACTCCTTGTCTATCAAACCTGCACATTTTGTCAAAGTATGGACTAAAGAGGAAAAAAACATTTAAAAGTTTTTTAGGTTAGAAACTACATTTAAGAAACTGCAGCTGACTACTTCACTTTTTTCATCATGGTAGTAGAAGTAGTGAAGGGGAATTTGCAGAGAATTTTGATGAGTAACTGAGTGGACGGGCTTGAAAATATTTTACTGGGATGGGCTGAAGGTAGGTAGAGTAGCGATATGAATACGTTTTCAACGTGATGGCACGAATACTGAATGCAGCAGGCACTTGTAAGTTTTCAATAGTGTAGGCTTTTGAGTTAAGCAGATTAAGCCTGTTTGTCCTGAAATAAACATGCTGGATGAAGACCTGATTCATGAAAACCTAGCAATAAGTATAAGGCCTGCAAACATAGGACTATATTAACACAGAGGTATTCTGAATCAGGGAAAGTAAGTGTCAGGCACAGAAAGGGAATATATGCTAAATGTACCTGTTATTATGCAGACTGGCATATTGAAAAACAGAATGTGAGTAATTTAATTTACTGAATAGTTGGTCTGATCCAAGAAGGACTACTTTCAGGTAACACTAATGTGTGAAGCAGAATACAAAAGAACTACAACACTCATACATATCACCAGTCTAAGCAAAACCGAAGTAATGCCATACATATAAAGTGCATATAAAAATCACCCAGACCAGCAAAAAAAAAAAAAAACAGAGGTTCCTCACTAAAATTAAAAAATAAATAAAACAGGGCATAAGTAGCACATCCTATGCAGACCACCTCAAAGCCCTATCCCTGTATTGTGTCTCCTGCAGGCTGTTGAGGGGAGATCTATGCCTGGTATTCAAGGCATTATCAGACCCCACTCTGATGTACCTCCTGCATATCCACAAAACAATTTTAAAGACTTAAACCTTGCCTGTGATATATATATATATATATATATATATATATATATATATATATATATATATATATATATATATATATATATAGGACATGCTGAAGAGACAGGCATGCATCCCAGAGACTATACCATCTCTGGAACAAGCTCCCCATCCATGTGAAGCAGAGTTCCTCCCTAACCAAGTTCAAGAGTAACTTGGACAAATTGATGGAGAACAGAAACTTCATCCCTGGTTTGGCACTTATGTCTCTAATGGACACAGACAGCCTCTAAATGGTGCCTATCCCAGGCTTGTACTTGTAAATGTTTCATCTCCCAAGGCCCTGCCTACACATATCCAGTGTAGCAGAACTTGTCAGAGGTTTGGGATGCATGACTATGCTTAAAAAAGCCCTTGTGGTCATTAGCCTAGTAAACTCCTATGAACCTATGAACAATCTAGTGTATACAGCACAGAATACATATACTAGAATACTATGAGACAATGGGCACCAGCATACAGTAGCATAATATGACATAAACTCTGAAAGGATGACTGCATCATGAAATATTTAATGATGTGATAGCTGATAAACCAATACAATTCAACATCCAGTTTTGGACATTTTTAATAGCTCTGTCTTAGTAACAGTATTATATTATAAAAATATTCAGAAAGTAGTCAATAGCAGAAGCTGTTCTTGCATAACATTATATTAGTCCATATTAGTGTTATATGGCAGATTGAGGTTATATTAACATATTGCTCTGTACTTCATAGGTTCATAGGTGTATACTAGGATAATGACCACTTGGACCCTTATAAACCTAGCAGTGCAAACCAAATGTGACTCTCAAATTTGATTTACATTGGGGGTGATTTACTGACTGCCTCTGTCTATCAGAGACATAGGCACCAGACCAGGGGTGAATTTTCAACTAGCCATACACTGATCCAAGTTGCACTTAAATAGAGTTAGGGAGGAACTCTGCTTCACATGGGTGGGGAACCTGTTCCAGAGAATGTGAATTCTCTGAGAAACATATCTGTCTTTCCAACATAAGTGAGTAGTAGACTAGCTGTCCTTGTATGCTATTTTAGGCATGATCAATTTCCCTTTCAAAGGCGAGAATCAAACCCTGTACCTTGTGTCTGTGACCCCCTAACCCGTTGCTCTTGTTTTCCTGCTCCCAGCCATAACCATTTCCCTTGCTGGCTATTCTGTCATCGGGCTTGATCTGATAGCTGTTGTAGTACATTAGCCTTGTTCTTGCTTGTTTTCTTAGTTCATTATTGGCTATCATTACTAATCTAGTGTTTGTTACTCCTATGGAAGATGCAATAATCCTGAGAATTATTGGCTACCTTGAGTTCTAGTATCATATGACAGATCTGACCAAAGTAGGATAGGGAGTGCTTCATTCTGGCTACTGACATCAAAGCTGCTTCTCAAAAGCAGCTCAGTCTTGTTAAAAGCATATTTATTTAAGGAAGTAAAGCTGCAGCCTGCTTTATTTTCTCAGCTAAGTACATTTTAACACATTTAAATGTATTAGTCATGCTGCTGAATGAACATAACACATACAGTAGCAGGACTATATTTAACCACATTGACCATGGCTACTCTCTCTAGAGCACCTCAGTGCAGAGACTTTTTATAATGCTGCTGCTCAGCTCACAGTCTTGGCAGTTTGCATACAATGCAACATTTGCACAGAGCATGCTAATTGGTTAACATTTTAGAGGTTTCAAACAGCATGCAATTAGGTCTTGGTATAGATACAAAGGTTTCTAATAATTAATCTAATAAACCAATTATATATTGTAGGTCACCCTTCAGCTCAAATTTGATGTCTGGAATATTGGCTTATGAGTGGTAATGAGAAAATCATCAGTACATAGTTCAGCAGTCAAGCTGGGCTTTCATTTTGATAGATAATTAATGACATTTTAAATACAACTGACCTAGATAATGAGCCTTTAAAAAATAAGAATGCTGGAAGAAAAGATAAGTTTCATTATGCACACTTATAGTTTGTCAGTAACCATTTGCGGTAATATAAGAACTGTCAGGAAACTTAAGGGGCTCACTACTGAAATGTTAGGATTTAAAATACTGATTCCAGAAACACCAGAAATGCAGAAGAGTGAATAGTGAACATTATGTATCTGTTTTGAACTTTATTATTTGCAGGCAGACAGCCTCCGTGTGTCCCCTATACCCCTAGACTTATACATACCAACTCCAAAATTGCCATACCTCAGAAAGAAAATATTCTGAGAAATGATAATCTTGGAATCAATATATATAAGTCTAGATTTTCAGCAATTCAGTCTTCTCATTAAGGGACTAGTCAGTGCGGGTCCTGAGCTTTGAATTACTAACACAAATATTTTAATCAAACAAGCAATTTTTATTCTGTACAGCAGTTCAATAGAAATGTTAACTCTTCAGTCATCTTGCATACACTGACTCTACCCTTTAATTACAATGCATTATGGGATATTACAACATTTTTTTGCAGTTTACATCCATCTCTCAGCTTTCACATTTGAGTGTGGAAAGTGTGGACTTGACATGGAATGCATAAAACCATACTCTTTAACACATTGGTTGAACTAATTTGACATAAACTGCACACCATTGTCTGTAAGCAGTTTAATTGACAGTCTACATTTCGATAACATGGTCTTGAACAGGGTTATGATTTTTTGGCTAGCTGTGGTTGGTTCATGTATTATTTTTATGTAATGAGAGTAACGATCTATAATTATAAGGTAATTTTAGCCTTCAGTCTCATACAAGTCGGCAGTTATCTTTCAGCAAGGACCTTGTGGTAAGAGAATTGACATTAGTGTCTTTTTCTAAGATGGTTTATGTGTAAACAGAAATGACACTTGGCCAGTAGATTAGCAATGTCTTGGTCAATGTTTAACCACCAAATCGACATTTTGGCTGTTTCTCAACATTTGATAAAAACCTTTATGACCTTTGTGTATTTCTTATAGCATTTTAGTTCATGGTGATAAGGTTACTATGAGTCTGCATTAATACAACAAGCAATCATATTCTGATACTTGTGCTCAAACATTAATTTACACATGACATATTTGGTTTGAGTCCAGTGATTTCACCATACATTTTGGACATTTATTTGTTTATTTATTGATTTATTTCTATATTTCTTTCCTGGGAAAGTCCAATTATGCATCGATTCCATTTCTAGCAGAGGCCTCAAGAGAAAAGCACCATAAACACACTACAATTTTTGATATGATAAAGACAATTGCTAAATACAATCAGTGACAATATTGATGACAGTTAACACTGAGAAAAAGAATAGAACATTTTAAATGACAATAAGTAAGTACAGATTTGATCCAAAAAACAAAGGGAAAAAAGATTATAGCAATAACCCATGCCTGGGTGTGGATAATGCGGGATTTACCCATGGTTGGCGTGGTTTGGTCCCGAGGGCGAAGCCCGAGGGACCAAACAAAGACAACCGTGGGTAAATCATTACCCACACCCAGGCGTTATTGCTATTATACTATGACATTATTTAAGAAAATAAATAATTACTTTTCTTAAATATTGGCATTGTATAATGCCTCTTTGCTGCCCTTCCGCAGCTGTCTGGTATCCGAGGCAGTTCTGATGTACTGGGCATGCCTATGCAGTACATCAGAGCTGTGGTCAAAAGCAACGGAGAAAGCAAGATCTCCATTGCTTTTTACTGTTCTGCTATGTTAAATGGGTTTAACATAGCGAGACAGCTTTAAAATAAGCAACGGCGATGTCTGTTGCTTATTTTAAAGCTGTCTCGCTATGTTAAACCCATTTAATAGCGAACAGTAAAGCAACGGAGATCTTATTCTCCGTTTTTAAACCTGTCTCGCTATGTTAAATGGGTTTAACATAGCGAGACAGCTTTAAAATAAGCAACAGAGAGATCTCCGTTGCTTATTTTAAAGCTGTCTCGCTATGTTAAACCCATTTAACATAGCAAGACAGGTTTAAAAAAAAAAGCAACGGGGAAAGCAAGATCTCCATTACTTTTTACACACTGTGTCGCTATGTTAAAGGAGTTTAACATAGCGAGACAGCTTTAAAAAAAGCAACGGAGATCTCCGTTGCTTTTTTTAAACCTGTGTTGCTATGTTAAACTCTTTTAACATAGCGAGACAGTGTTTTAAAAGAGACTTATACTAATGGAAAAAGTCCGGGCGACCGGACCTTTTTCCATTAGTATAAGTCGATTTACAACGTGCACGCTGGCCAATCAGCATGCACGTTTTGGAATATTAATGGGGGGTCATGGTATAATAAGTATAATTTAACTGTAGTTATTTATGATTATAGGGAAAATAAGGTAGTGTTACTTCAAAGTGACAGGTGGGACTCATCTAGAAAGGAAATGAATGCATGGTTTAAGAGATGGGGGTCATACAGCTCTTGATTATAGTTAGGAGATAGTATAGATGGGAGAAAGGCAAAGAGATAGGAAACAGGGAATAGTAGGGGTGCAGAGAGGAAATAGGAGAAAAGTAGAGGGTGAAGAAAGTGAGAGCAAAAAGGCCGAGGAAAAGAATTAATAGAAAAAATATTAGCCTGGAGTTAAACAAGTGCATTGCCAGGAGTTGAGGACGAATTATCTTAAAGAATTTTTGAATGACTATTAGCTGTTGATCTAATAGCAATGGAAATTTTATTCCAAGATTTAGCTATTGTGTTTGAATATAAGTAATGGCCTTTGGACTTTTTTGCTTTGTAGTTTCAAGGAGATGTTGTTCTGAAGAGCAAAGATGGTAGCTAAGAAAGTAATGCTTAAGAACAGTGATGGTTGCAGGACAAGATGATGGTTTATATATTATATTATAAGCAAACAGAAGTTGACTGAGCATGAGGTGGTGAGAAAGCTCCAGCCAGTTTAGTGATATTAAGGCTGAGCAGTGATGAGAGTTACATGGCTGATTGGAAACAAGTCTGGCTACCTTATTATAGCAGAGCTCAAGTTTTTCTTTTAAGGGTTGTCTCTTTATTGGTAAGAATAGGAGAGGCTTGTAGTAATGTAGGAATGGGATAAGCATTTGCAAGTTGCACTCTGGCAGAGTTTGTGAGGAGTTTTTGTGATCTATAAACCAAACTAAGTTTCTGATTAGTTATTTTTTTGCAACTGTGTATGTGCAGGCTAAATTTCAGTTGATCATCTATAGTGATCCCCAGTAGCTTGGTATGTGGAATAATTTCCATTATTGTGTTGGTAAGAGTGGGTATTGTGAATGATTTTTAGGTGAGCTTGAGATCTGGGGAGAAATAAGAGCAATTTATTTTTTTTGGGGGGGTAGGAGAACTTCAATTTCATAAGCCAGTTCTCAGTTTAACTGAAAGCATCATAAGTATCAGCCTCATATGCATAGCCATGGAATGGCTTATCATGCAAATAATCAGTCAAGACATAGAGACTATCCAAACACTAGACCCATCTATGTTTGGATTCATCAAGGGCAGGTAATGCTTACTCAGCCTAGTAGATTTTTTTGAAAAGGTCACCAGAGCAATTGATGAAAGCAAATGGTACACATTGCATACAGAGATCTGGCCAATGCTTTTGACACAATTCCCCACTCAGGCATAGTAGAAAAGCTAACTAAACTAGGAATAAACCCCTATGCCATATTGCCAGCTGGCTCACAGATAGGATGCAGATAATCAAAACAGAGGGAATTACCTTCACAAAGAACCAGTCATTTGTGGAGTCCCCAACGGTTCTATGCTGGGACCTCTCCTGTTTGGCATATACTTTTTACTGCGCATTAACAAGTCAAATACCATCAGAAATACTCAGTCAAGGGATCCAAGCCTCTTCTTCAACATCAACAGTATGATTTTGAGGGACAGGTATATTTTGCAGAGGATGCCACTGATCTGGAACAGACTCCCTATCCACATAAAACAAAGTTCACCCCTATCCATTTTCAGGTGCAAGTTACATCTATGGATGGGAAACAGAAAATTTACCCCAGGATGGATCCCTGTACTACTAATTGACAGACAGCTCCTAAATGCTTTATCCCATGCATGGGTCTCCTCAAATTATCTATACTATGATCCCACTTATTCTCATTAGTAGTAATATATAATTATTGACTGTGGGAGGGGTAAGGCCAATCTATAATCAAATGGGATAGGTTATTTTGAGCACAAAAATGGGAAATTAGATAGGCTTAAAATAGCCCACAAGGGCAGCTTGCCTAGTTCTTACCTACAAACCTATAACCTATGAGTGCTGGACTGTAAATGGGGAAGATTGTCTGATGAACAGATAATTTGCTATTCAAACACTGAACTAAAATTCCAAAAACAGAAACAAGATGTAGACTAAATGTCAAATGTCAGGAACATGACAAATGACATTCAACACACCAGACATCCGATTTCTGAAGTCTGTATGTCCTTTTACATTTTAGCCCGCTGTAACCCCCACACCCCCCTGCAAATTATATATACCAACTCTGAGATCACACTGCAGTGCGGAAAAGGGTAAATTCCCCAATCCTCCCTGTACTGCTTTTTCTATTCACAATGCCAAACTCAATGAATCAGACCTTACTTTTGTTATTACAATCCTGTATTATTCCAGTTTGGTATTGTGAATCTTTGAAAACTGCCTTTCAGTCACATGATTTTCCAGCAAGAGCCTTCGAAGTTTTGATGGTAAACTGAATTTTCTACATGGGTTGTCTGATGATTCTCTACTGCTTTATGATAACCCCAAACATTCCTAGAGGTAGTTATCTCTAAATGCTCTATATACTGCCCAGACAAGCTCCACGTGGGTTTACAGAGTGGTCCTAGCAGCAAGGAACTCGAAAAAGCGACTAGCTTCTGGATTTAAGTATCTTTGCTTTTTTTTCACTGAAAATAGCTTCTGCTGCTTACTTTGAACTAGCCTGAACTGTTTTTTTACTGATTACTGCATTTATTTTAAAATCTGCACTTAAAGTTACATTTAGTCGAATTTAGTCGAAAGTTTGCTTGTTTGTTTGTTTAATTGAACTGTGGAGGCTGCCCACTAAAGTGTGCTAGCCTGTGTAACTAATTTATCACTGTCTCTGCATTTTCTGTGTATTTCTACAAAAAAAACCAAAAAAACAAAAAATAATCCTTGTTTTCCCGCCTTTCTCGACTAGTTTAGACCAGTATACAGGCATTGCTGTATTCTGGGCTGTGGTGTAGTTCCTGTGTTGTCCATTACCTTACTTGGATAGAAGGAAGTTTCTTTGCTCACCAGTGGGAGTGGGGAGCCTTGAGCAGCCTACCTGTCCTTGGGGAAGTGACCTCAGCACAAGAAGCTGTTAGTAATTGGTTGTTTGGGACCATTCCTAGCTCTTTTGTAGTTCACTGCTTAAAATCCGCCTCTGGGCGTTTTTCTGGCTATACTGCTCAGACAAGCTCCACGTGGGTTTACAGAGTGGTCCTAGCAGCAAGGAACTCGAAAAAGTGACTACCTTCTGGATTTAAGTATCTTTGCTTTTTTTTCACTGAAAATAGCTTCTGCTGCTTACTTTGAACTAGCCTGAACTGTTTTTTTACTGATTACTGCATTTATTTTAAAATCTGCACTTAAAGTTACATTTAGTCGAATTTAGTCGAAAGTTTGCTTGTTTGTTTGTTTAATTGAACTGTGGAGGCTGCCCACTAAAGTGTGCTAGCCTGTGTAACTAATCTATCACTGTCTCTGCATTTTCTGTGTATTTCTACAAAACAAAAACAAAAAAACAAAAAAATAATCCTTGTTTTCCCGCCTTTCTCGACTAGTTTAGACCAGTATACAGGCATTGCTGTATTCTGGGCTGTGGTGTAGTTCCTGTGTTGTCCATTACCTTACTTGGATAGAAGGAAGTTTCTTTGCTCACCAGTAGGAGTGGGGAGCCTTGAGCAGCCTACCTATCCTTGGGGGAAGTGACCTCAGCACAAGAAGCTGTTAGTAATTGGTTGTTTGGGACCATTCCTAGCTCTTTTGTAGTTCACTGCTTAAAATCCGCCTCTGGGCGTTTTTTTCTGGCTATACTGCTCAGACAAGCTCCACGTGGGTTTACAGAGTGGTCCTAGCAGCAATGAACTCGAAAAAGCGACTACCTTCTGGATTTAAGTATCTTTGCTTTTTTTTCACTGAAAATAGCTTCTGCTGCTTACTTTGAACTAGCCTGACCTGTTTTTTTTTCTGATTACTGCATTTATTTTAAAATCTGCACTTAAAGTTGCATTTAGTCGAATTTAGTCGAAAGTTTGCTTGTTTGTTTGTTTAATTGAACTGTGGAGGCTGCCCACTAAAGTGTGCTAGCCTGTGTAACTAATTTATCACTGTCTCTGCATTTTCTGTGTATTTCTACAAAAAACAAAAAACTAAAAAAATAATCCTTGTTTTCCCGCCTTTCTTGACTAGTTTAGACCAGTATACAGGCATTGCTGTATTCTGGGCTGTGGTGTAGTTCCTGTGTTGTCCATTACCTTACTTGGATAGAAGGAAGTTTCTTTGCTCACCAGTGGGAGTGGGGAGCCTTGAGCAGCCTACCTATCCTTGGGGGAAGTGACCTCAGCACAAGAAGCTGTTTAGTAATTGGTTGTTTGGGACCATTCCTAGCTCTTTTGTAGTTCACTGCTTAAAATCCGCGTTTGCACGGCTTTGTGCGGTCGTGCGCATAGCACAGCGCCAGTTAAACAAGGTTAAACTTGGTTAAATAAGGTTAAACTTTTTCTGGCTCCGCCAAGTCTGCTCTTCAATTTTTCCCTTAGAACTGTTCTACTTGCAATCTAAACAGCCTAAACTCTATCTGAAAAGCTCAGCACTTGCTCCTTAAGCATTTTTATACAGGTAAGCACTCTTAAACAAACAAAAGTACTTCATTCACCTAAATTCTGTTGAGTACCCATTTCCCTATAGGTCCTTTCTGACTCAGTTACACAGCAATCTTTTTTACTATTTCTAGCATGTCGAAGGGTCAGTTGCTGGCATCCTCTCCTGTTCAGCTGGTGAATCTGGGAATCCTGAGGCAATGTTACAATTGCCTCATGTACACAGACAACCCTCTCCTCCTCCCAACAAATACAAATATATGCGAGAGATGCAACTATATAGCCAAACTGGAGGCTGAGCTCTCTCAATTCAGTACTGGCAAGACCAGTCAGGAGGAGAAGGTAACCACGCACACCACAAACCCAGTCTCACATAGAACTATCACAACTGCAAACCAAACACATAAACACACAAAAACATACTTGGAGGCGCTGATTAAAATCTACCAAAACAACAGAGGCCTCCAAAGCAGACACCCAAGCAACCACCACCTCAAGACATAGCACATGCAACACATAGTTCACAAAGTCAGTGTGCTAAACAGTCACAGCCCTTAAGGCCAAACAACATGCCAGACACACTTGTAATAGGTGACTCCATAGTCAGGCACACTGACGTCCCACTCACCAGACTGAACAAGGAGAGGGTCACAGTAAGCTGCCTGTCGGGAGCTAGAATCCGCCACATAACACAAGCACTCAGGTCACTCCACAGCAAGTACAAATATGACTCAGTCATTGTACATGCCGGTGTGAACGACCTGAGACGTACCTCCCTGGACTACATGAAAAGAGACATAGAGGAGCTCTCTGATTATAGCCCAGGCCGGTATGACCCTGACCCTGAGCAGCATCTTACCCTCACCAAGAATGATGCCACAGTACAAAGACAAAATGATCAGTTTTAACAATTGGCTTAATTACTGGTGTCATTCTAAGGGGATCCAATGTCTGTCTGCTTGGGATGACATGCTTGACAAGCCATGCTGCTTCGCAAGGGATGGCTTGCACCTGTCACCCCTGGGCTTCCGGATATTGGCCAAGGCTCTTGCCACCCCATAGTGCCTTTTAGGCAAGGCTCAAATGACAAACCTACCTCCTAGAAAACACAAGTGGAAAAAACTAAGGGTAATGCTGCTCAATGCCAGAAGTCTAAACCTCAAGATGCACGCCTCAAGCCCTCCTCAGTATGGAGAACATTGATGTCTGTGCAGTGACTGAAACCTGGTTCAAGGCTCCTGAGAGCACCCCAGCACTATCAGGTTTTACCTCATATCATGCTTTCCGGCCCCAAAACTTGGACCGAACCACAAAAGGAGTGGGAGTATCCATTTTCATTAAAGATACCCACACCTCCAGGTTAGTGGCAACGCACGAAGCATCGGAGACTATCCAGGTGCAACTAACCATAGGCAAAACTGCCTTACAGTTTGTAGCATGCTACAGACCACCCTCTCAAACTCAGGAACCCCACACAGCCTTCCTGAAGACACTGGAGAGTATGAATGTCTCTCCAAATACCATCATTTTGGGAGACTTCAACTACCCAAACATAGACTGGGAACATTACTCAAGCCCCAACACCCTAGGCCAAAGGTTCCTAGAATTCATAAACTCAAATGCAATGGAACAACTAGTCACCATTCCCACAAGAGGAGACAATATACTAGACCTGATCATCACAAACATGGGGACAAAATGCTCCACACCTGAAGTACATCCCTCCTTGGTAAGATCAGACCATAAATTAATCTCACTGGAAATCCACATCCCGCCCCCCCCCCCTGCACAAAAGAGCACAATGAAGAACTTCTCAAAGCAAACTTCACACTTCTTAAGACTGAAGTGGTATCTTTCAAGGCCCCTGGGCCAGTGGAAACCACAGCCCACACTGCTGAATCCTTTGCAAATGCCTTCTATGGGCACCTTCAAGAATGCATGGATCATGCAATCCCAAATAAAACCAAGACCCATTCCCCAAAGGCAGGCGCCGGTCTGGTGGCCCCCAGCCATAAACAAACTTTACAACAGGAGGAGGAAGCTACTACATGACAGAGCAAAATCCCTAAAAGGGAAGGCATCTCTGATCAGTACTAGCAAAAAACTACGATCACTCATAAAATCATCCAAGGCCAACTTTGAGAGAAAAATTGCAAAAGACACAAAAGACAATCACAAGGCCTTCTTTAGCTATGTTAGAAACCTGGGTGGAAACTCCCAGATATGCTCAGAGTTAGTCCAAAATGACACAAAATACACTGAACCCACTGACATTGCCAACATTCTGGCAGACAGGTTCAGTGCAAATTTCTCCTCCCCCCCCCAAAAGGAGAAATAACTATCCCAGCAGAGTGTAGCCTCCCTAACATCTCAGATGCCCAGGTGAGAGCGGCCGCGTCTAAAGCTAAAAACACAGCATCAATGGGACCAGATGGTGTCCCGGGCTGTGTGCTACATGAACTCCAAGAGGAACTAAACCCACACATAAGGCTGCTGTTTAATCTTAGCCTTACTACAGTATACGTACCCAAAGAGTGGCGTACGGCAACAGTGGTCCCACTTCACAAAGGCGGTGCTTCTACAGACCCTGGAAATTACCGCCCCATAAGCTTGACGAGCCTGGTCTGCAAAGCTATGGAGAGGATCATTATGGAACTCATAAACAAAGACATTGGGGACCTACAGACATTGGATCCTACCCAATTTGGCTTTGTCAAGGGCAGATCCTGCCTTTTGAACTTGGTAGACTTTTTTGAAACAGTCACTAAGGCCATTGATGAGGGTAAGGCAGTTCACACAGCCTACCTTGACCTTGCAAAAGCCTTTGACACAATACCCCACTGGCATCATAGACAAACTCACCAGCTTAAATGTAAACCCATATGTCACAAGATGGGTTGCAAACTGGCTCAAGGACAGAACCCACAGGGTCAGAGTTGCTGGAGCTATGTCAGACTCTAAGCCAGTCACAAGCGGTGTCCCACAGGGCTCAGTCCTGGGACCCCTCTTGTTCGGCATTTATTTTTCCGAGGTACAGGCAAACATAGGAGGATTGTGGCTGACAAAGTTCGCAGATGACTGCAAACTGGCCGCCATAATTGATACTCCAGCGGACACAAACATCCTTCAGAGAGGCCTCATAGAAATGGATAATTGGTGCCAGAGCCATGGCCTTAAGCTGAACGCCAAAAATGTATAGTCATACCCTTTGGGAAAAACAAGGTACCGACAAATTACCACATAGGCGGTAATCCATTAAGTATGGAAGAGGTAATCAGGGACCTAGGGACCCAGGTTGACAGTAACCTCTCATTTGACACTCACATTGCCAAAGTGGTTAGAAGACCTTCTATATTGCCCACCTTATCATGAAGGGTTTCACATCTAGATCAAGAGAGGTCATTGTGCCCTGTACTCTTCTCTTATCAGGCCAATGATTGAGTACAATGCCCCACTTGGGATGTATCTCACCTGACACCTGCAGCAGTTGGAAAGACCCCAAAAGTTCCTCACCAAGAGGATAAAGGGTCTTAAACATATGTCATATGCTGCCCGACTGAAAAACTCCAGCTCTATTCAGTCGCATACCGCCTACTCAGAGGTGATCTGTGCCTGACGACAAGGCCATGTCCAATCCTGAATTAATGGACATGCTCCACCTCAGAAAATCCAAATCCATCAGAGCCACGAGAACAAGTGACTTAAACCTCAACACAGAAATAAATAGAACGTGCTGGAGGGACAGATACATAACCCAGAGGCTCCCTACACTCTGGAACAGAATCCCAGTCCATGTTAGGCAGAGCCCCTCACTGACTCTATTCAAGAGAAATCTCGATGAGTGGATGGGAGATCGTAGGTTTACCCCAGGGGTCATCTCTGTGTCACTGCTAGACAGAGGCATAGTAAACTAAACCCTAAAAGGGCATAGTATTCTCATCCTAAGGGGTGGTGTAAGGCACATACACTCTGGCTAGGCTTATAAATGCCCTAGGGCAGATAGCCTAGTACGAACCTATGAACCTATGAACCTATACGTGTATAAGATCATCTCTTAAATATCTATATGAGACGCTGTACAAGATCAGATATTTTAGTCTTTCATATTAAATTTTCATATCCATGGATACCTTTGGTATATTTTCTCTGTACTCTTTCCATTTTACTCATGCTTGTTTTCTTATAAGGTTTCCATATTGTTATTCCATATTCAAGTTTGGGTCTAATGTAATTAACAAACAATGACTTCATCATTTCTGATTTTCTAGTCTTTATAAATCTTTGTATACAACCTATAGTTCTATAACTATCATTAACCAATTGGTCGATATGAACAGAAAAAAATCAAAACTGCATCTACCCATATACCCAGGTATTTAAATGACTCTATAGTTTCAATCACTGCTGTATTAAATATACACCTTTCAGTTTATGCCTCTCAAATCTTGTATGTTTAGTTTTTGATGTATTTATTAGCATATTATTCTTCTGTGCCCAAACGGTCAATTTAGTCAAGTTCTTTTACAGATATGCCTTATCTGTAACACGTGTAATCAGTTAACTTAATTTCAAGTCATCTGCAGAGTGTAGAACTCCTCAGATGAAAGATAGGTCTGAAAGATAAAATATAAACAAGTAAGGGCCTAGGACAGAGCCCTGTGGGACACCCTGACTGTAACCAAGGATTTCACCTGTCCAGTTGTTGTATGACACTTGCCATGTCCTATTTGTAAGCCATACAGCTATTCATTGGTGTTTTGTGTATGACCCTGTCAAATGCTGAAATTTAATTTATATAAATTATATTACAGCCCAATTTTTCATTCATAGCTCTTATTATATTGTTAAAGAACATCATGTTACAGGTAGTAATAGATCAATTTTCAACATATGCATACTGCTATATGGTTTCAATTCAAAACCTTTCCATTTTTGACAATAACTTATCCAATATTACCTACTCCATTATTTTTTCACAATAAGAAAGTAGACTTAAGGGTCTGTATGACTCTGGGTTTGTCCTACTCTCCTTTTCCCTTAAAGACAGGTTTAATAAGCGCATGTCTCCAATCCTGAGGAATCTCCCCATATTTATATGACCTAGTAAATAATAGATATAATGGTACTGTAGGTTCTTGCTGATGTGTTCTCAGGTCATTATTATAAATTCCGTTTCTTCCCTGTGCTTTGTTTGTATCCAGTCTGCATAGTTCTTTTTCAATATAATCTAATTCGATTTCAGTATCTGAGGTTACCTGATGTCACTAGGACAATTTATTACCCTCTTTGTGGAGCCAAACTGTTTTGCATAAGATGTAAATATATCTGTAATTTGTTGTGCCTGAGAATACATTTTAGAATCTACACACAGTTATCAGTTTGTATGTCTTTACTCCTTCTATGTCTTATGAAGCTATAAAATGGTTTCCTGTTATGTTCAATATCTTTATATACAGTTTGACCAATGTTTTCTTGATCTTGTCTCAGACCCCTCTTCCACTTTTTATATTTTTTGTCTGTCACCTTAATCAGGTATCTTGTTCTTATGGAAATATAGCCCTCTAACATTGTGTGCCCAGATCCTGATGTTATACATTTTTTTATTTTTTTGCACTCAATTTCTCGTTCAAAACTTTCCACATTCCTTCTGCAGTTCTTCCACTGAATGCATCACTCCAATTAGTTTTACAAAGTGTTAATTTTGCTTCCATATAATCTGTAATTAATCTTCTGTGCATTAGTTTGGTTTTCAATTTGGCAGAATTATCTAGCAACATAATATATGAAGTCAAAATAAAGCAACACTCGTACTATATCATAAATAAAACAAAAACAAAAAAGAACAAGAATAATGTACCAACATACCAATAACAGTTTAATGCAAAGCTTTCAGGTATACAACCCTTCCTCAGTGATAAAACAGCAAATTTATCAGCCCTTTTTTATATATTATAAAAGCATCACACAGCCAATAAAAGATGTAACATAATTAATCAATTAAACATACAAAAATGTTTAAAGTCACATGACATGTTTAAAACCTGATTATGAGAAAACAGAGGGCAGGATTCACGAAGCCTCCATGTAAGAGTTACAAGGCTTACAATGAGGCTGCAGTTAAACGGTGTGATGTCAGCATGTCATGCATATGCATGAGGGCATGCTGAATCACACCTAAGGCTAACACGGTCTGTGGAAGACAGTAGGGGGCGTGTCCGTAGGGCGATCCCTGCAAACGGACACGCCCCCAGAAGAGTAAAAGTCCCGAAAGTAAACACCCATGACAGAGTCCGTGGAAATGTGAATAAACACAACACAACACATGCCCCCACAGACTATGAACATAAAATGTATAACTGAACATCTTATATTTTTTTTATAAGTTGTAAAGATGTTTGCCCGTGAGTGCGCTCATTTGCGCGGGTTTGCCTGGTGCTTAGCCACAGTTAGCAGTCAGTGGAAAAGCATATAAGAACTAAATATGCAACATTAGCCAAGAAGCAATAGTGTAGCGGTAGAGACGTTGGCTGAAGAGGAGGCAGTCATGGTTCGAGCCCCCACAACATCAATTTTTATTTTTAGTGAAATAAGCATGAAAGAAGTCCCTGACATATATGTACACATATAAAATTATATTTTATGTAAAATGTAATGAAATGGGCCATGTATTTTGAAGAAATGTGAGATAAAAAAAAAAAATGTCAGATGTGCCTATAGCTGAGCTACAGTCTAACAAGTTGAGTATATCTGCCTGTAGATGAGCAGTGTTTTAACAGGTTTAAAATGAGTGCCCGTAGGTGGGCAGTGTTACAACAGGTGTAAAATGAGTGCCCGTAAGTGAGCAGTGGTTTAATAGGTGTAAAATGAGTGCCCGGGGTTGAGCAGTGTTTTAACATACTGAAACTGTGTGCCCGTAGCTGAGTTGAGCGTAATATGCGTGCTGACAGCCAAACCACGCGTAAACCAGCGTGATCTGTTTGCGCGGAGCTGCGCGCCGCGCCAACAAGCTAACCGACGGGCAACGTTGAGCAAGCTGTATCAAAACTGCCTTTACACAGACACACCTCCTAGCCTGTGTAGACAGTCATAAAATATAAAAAGCAATGGCCAGGTTCGAACCCAGGACACCATAGTCAAAGTACTGAACCACTAAGCCATAACAGTTGCACTTAGAAATGCAGCAATAGCATATATATAGGAATGAATAGAAAGAGGAGCATGACAAAGCAGGTTTTGTGAAGCTGTTACAATTCCAAAATGGCCAATCACAGATAAGTGCGGGAAAAACGGCATATATAAGCCCCATAGGTGGGAATACACAGCATAACCGATTGTAGAACTGACTTGCAGCCAGGATATCAGGTGTAGGAGAGGGTAGTTGCTTCCGAGCACAGAGGTGGGGCATTGAGGAGTCCAAATATATGGTTTAGCTCCTCGTCCATAATCATGAGGCCCAATTCATGCAGGGCCAGGTCCTGTGGGGAGCATATAAGGCTGAGGCGTGGGACCGGTTGGCACATGATCTCACCAGTGCCACAGGAATACCAAGGACTGGTGAGCAGGTCCGTCACCACCATGCGGACCTGAAGAGACGGAAGCAGGACCAACTGAACCGTTGGATCCAGGAGGCCCGGCAAATGCCCAACGCCTCACTACTGAGTAAGTTACATGTAATTATTTATGTAAGAAATTAACCTAGCTGATATTATGGAGATGTGTATTCCAATATTACTTTATTTATATTACAGCTGCAGGTGTCCGTTCTGCGAACCGTCGAGCCTATGGCGATAGGCTGGTGCGGGCGCCACCAGGCAGGTCAGTAATTCTCTCTCTGTAACTGTAAATAAATATATAAGTATGACAGTTAGCAAAAGAGTGCAGTGTAGTCACTAATTAATAAAATGTGCAAGTAACAGTGTAAGAGGGTTTGCAAGTATTGCTTGATTACAAAAGTGTGATGCAGCCTGTAATCCAAACATAAAAATGAAACAAGTCTGAAATAAAGATGTCCCACCTGTAATATAATAGTACATAACCTGCAGCAGGCTGAAAAGTACAGCTGCAGAAGCTGAGTAAAACACATGTGTGAAATATATCCCTATTGAAATTCAGAAAAATGACATAAGTGAGACTGTTGGAAAGGATTGTTATAACTACAGGTAAAACATGTCAATAAAGCCTAGAATTAAGTACCATCCTGAATTGTAAAAATAAAACAAGTGAGAGAGTGTGAGAAAGAGGTATGAATCCACCAATAAAGTAGCAATAACTCCTGAATAAAGTATACTGCAGTCAGTACAGAATGAAATGAATGTGACAGGCAGAACCAAACAGCAACATGTGTTGAAAACAGTACTGCAGCTGGAATGTGTGTCCCAAAATCTGGATATGTTGCTCTCAGTCTGCAATATGCAGATACCAAACATCCACAGTTGTCTATAGCTATATAAAGCAAATGTAGCAGGATGATGTAGCTGAACAGAGCCAGATATTAATGTGTATGAATACAAATGAAATGTATATTGATGTAGCAGTAACATTCCTATCACCAACCTGAAGTAGTTATCACATAGGAAACTGTAGGCAGAACTGTAGTGTGTATATATCTGCAGCTAGTAGAAATGTACAGCATATGTATTGGTATTTGAAGTTGTTAATTAAATATTTCTTCACCCTACCCTATAACCACAAATAATCCATTCCACGTGAAATTGGTATGTGCAATCACAATTAACACCCCTGGACATTTGTCCTGTTGGTTCATACATATTTGCATGTACATTGATGCATCTGCCCTGTTCATACATCCAAACCTGATGGCCTGTTGCCATCAATCAACCCCGCATGTTGTTGGATTGTGTATTGCTGTTCAAATTATGCATGTGTTATGCTTGCTGTTCAATGGCTTGAATTTATGGGTGTTTGATTAATGGGAATACTAATGCATGCTGTTACAACTAATTGTGAATGGTATTGTACGTTACTAACCCAAACTGTCATAACATAATGCAAAACATAGGACGACAGGGAAGGCGGGTTCCAGCGGACCCACCTCTCCCACCTCAGCTGGCGAGTGCACCTGGCAGTAGTGCCCAGGCCGGACCCTCCTCCGGTGGCCCTGTGCCACCGGTGGATGGAAGCACTGCAGGGGATGGGGCTCTTCCCCCTTCTGCAAGCGTGGCCGGAGGAGAACATCCACTCACCCTCCGTAGTGTCCGGACTGTGGTGCATAGGGATATCTGGCATGCTGTGCTTGGGCCCCTACGCCAGCTTGAGGCATGAGTGTCACAACTCACGGGCGTGCCTGCTGCCCAGCCTACACAGCCCCAGCACAGCCCCGTCCTGGGCAGTGAAGGCACAGTGGCAACTGCCCATGGGTGGGGATCTCAGTTCCAATGTTCCCATCTGTGGGCTCATGGGCTCGAGATATCCAAACATCCGTCCCCGTCAATTGTGTAACCCCCCCACATGTCATACACCGCCCCTGTATGCGTCTTGTTTGTCTTGTCTGTTAACCTACCAAACCTACCTCCCCAGCTATACCGACTTCCTGTACCTGACATACCACTCTCACCTGAAAAAAAAAAAAAAGGGCACTCTATACCCACAAAAAAATTATGCCCCATACATAGCTGCCCATTTTGCACACATGTCTGCTGGACATGTAAACTGTCAATTACAATTGGCTGTACAACAAGTATTATTGTTGTCCTTACACCTCTCTCAGGGATGGAAGGTTTCAAATGTCACACCAAATTACAAACATATGCACAGCTGTTGCTGATGAAGAAATGGGCAGCTATGGGCCTTACCTACATCCCTCCTGCAAAACCCGAGCTTGTTTCCCTACTGTCCTACCCTCTTTGTGACCCCTTTTTCACCACTTTCCTATCTCCCCATTTTCTTTTCTTTCAAAGAAAATAGCTGGTGGTGCACGAGTAAGCACTTTTAAGCAGTTGTAAGCAGGTGTGCTTCTGTAGCTAAGCTGTGTGTGAAGCTAGCGGCAGTGCGCATGCGTGACCTCCTCACAAACCAGCGCTAACCCGCTTACAACTGCTTAAAAGTGCCTTAGTCACTCTGAATGACAAGGCCTGTAGTTTACTCAGCAGCAAAATAAAATACCTCCCTCAGTCTCGAACCCAGGAAACACTAGTCTGCATGACTTACCACTAAGCCATGAGTGCTATACAAGAACATTGTGCTGAAAGAAATATATCATAAAATAGTAGGAATTAATTTAAAGGGAATATACAAGTCTAGTACACAGAGCATGTCATGTATATTTACTGTCAAATCTAGTGGATTTGTAAAATAGTACTGTGTGCTGAGAAACAGTCATGCTAGTTGGTAGCTACTAGGTAATAATGTCACAGTAGCATCTGGCAAGCCACACACATACTCAGAGCAGGATAAACACAGCCATAGTTGAATAGTTAAGAGTTCAGACATAGCAACTGTGACTGAGTTACAGGGATGTCCCTGATGTGAAAACAAATGTCAACTGTGCCCCACTGACACCCTGAAAAATGTACTAACATTAGCTTACAGAACAATATGCATTGCAGTGTCTACAACACAGCCTGAAATATGAAAGACATACCAACCCTTACACTCACAGAACAGTGTCCACAGCAAACCAGCATGGTCCCCACCCTGATAATCTGAAAGGGCTACGCCTACCTAACAGACCTTTTTATAGCACAGTCCTGTAATCACAATGAGAACTGCAATCACTACACAACAGGCTGCATGCAATTAGTAAATGCTGGCTAACAATTGGTGCAGAGGTCATCACATGGACATGTGCAGATACCTACAAAAGCATCCTGTACTCCCAGTCCACACATGCAATACTGTCATTGCACCCGTTGGAGGTAGAGAGAGAGAGAGAGAGAGAGAGAGAGAGAGAGAGAAAACAAAAAAAAAAAAAAAAAAAAAGAAAGAAAGAAAGAAAGACAGAAAGAAAGAAAGAAAGAGAAAGAAATAACAAACCGGAAACATCAAGGCAAAGAGGCAGACAGCAGGCCAAGCTGGTGATGGTAGCTATGTGCACATAGCAATGTAGGTTGTAGTGCAATGTACAAGTAGGTGGTACAATAATGGGTGTTCAGCAGTACGTTACTGTGTGTATACATATGTGGACCTAAAAAGGAGTATATATATATATATATATATATATATATATATATATATATATATATATATAAATATATATATATATATAACATGTGTATACGTATGTATATCGAGATATGTATGTATATATATATATATATATATATATATATATATATATATATATATATATATAATATGCATATGTGTATACATAGATAGAGAGGGATGTAGAAATACATAGACAGATATAGTTTCACAGTGGCATAGTTTAGTACTAGGCTATCTGCAGGCAGTGTATAGAATAGATTTAGAAACCTGCGCCTCTGTATAGTAGTGACAGAGTGAAGACCCCCCTACATAATAGCATTAGTGTACTATGCCTCTGTCTAGTAGTGACACAGAGAAGACCCCTGCTGTAAACCTATGATCTCCCATCCACTTGTCAAGAATGCACATGAGTGTCAGTGAGGGTCTCTGCCTAACATGAACTGGGATCCTGTTCCACAGTATGGGAAGCCTCTTAGTGATGGATCTGTCCCTACAGTATGTCCTATTCATATGTGTGCTGAGGTTTAAATCCGTAGCTGTTGTGCTTCTGATGGATTTGGATTGTATGAGGTGGAACATGTCCATCACTACCGGATTGGACATGGCCTACTACATCAGGCACAGATCACCCCTATGTAGGCAGTATGCTATGGAATAGAGCATGAGTTATGTTAGTCTGGCAGCATATGACAGTTGTTGCAGACCCTTGATCCACCTGGTGATGTACTCATGGGGTCCACCTAGCTGTTGCAAGTACCAGGTGAGGTACATACCAAATGGGGCATAGTACACAGTCATGGGCCTGATAAGGGGGGAGTATAAGGGTACAATGACCCCTTTTGATGTGGATGTGAATCCCTTCATGATAAGGTGGGCAAGGTAGGAAGTCCATCCAACCACTTCGGCAACGTGAGTGTCAAATGAGAGGTCAGCATTGCAGTGTCACCATGTCTCCGATTACTTTGTCTGTACTCAGTGGGTTATTGTCTATGTGATAATATGTAGGTACCTTGTCCGTCCAAAAGGGTATGAGTATACATTACGTGGCATGCAGTGTCAGGCCATGACTCTGCCACCAGTTGTTGGTGTCCGTGAGGCCTGTCAGTAGGATGTATGTGTCAGCAGGTGTATTGCCTATGGCGCCTAGTATGCAGTCATCTTTGAACATTGTCAGCCACTACCCTCCCATGTCTGCTTCCACATCTGAGAATGATATGCCGAACATGAGTAGTCCCAGGACAGAGCCCTCAGCACTCAACAAGGCAAAAAACACAGCATCTATGGGACCCGATGGTATCCCCGGTTGCATGCTACGTGAACTCCAAGATGAACTAAACCCGCCCCTAAGAACTCTATTCAATCTTAGCCTCACTACAGGATATGTACCTGAACACTGGCGCACAGCAACAGTGGTCCCAAA
>NC_056743.1:1313618014-1313629713 GCF_019279795.1 Protopterus annectens | reverse complement strand
TTCTACACTCCATATTGTTTTGTTGTTTCTTTTTCACTATAGTCAATACATTTTCCTCCATCATATTGTTTCTCATTTCCTTTCACCAGTAACTTGTCTAATAACATTCTTCTCAAAAGAAATCATCTGTTTCATAAAAAAAATTCACACATTTTTCCTCTGTCTTTCATTGCCTTTTTTATCTTTGTTTAATTCCTCCCACAGAGTGCACCAACACTTTTTTCTTAAAGCATATTATATATTTTTTTCTTTTTTCAGTTTGTCTTACTTTTACCTTCCATTATTTAATTTTATTCTCATATTCTTTTTCTTCCATCGTGTCTTTTTTCTATTTATTTTTCTAATTTTTCCTTCTTCACATATATTTTTATAGTTTTTTATATATAGCATCTTACATATCATTTATTTTTGTCTTTATTTTTTCTTTCTCATTATCCTATATAAATTCATATATGCTAAATGCACTATTTTTTAATTCAAACCACCTTCTTCCTTTTATTATAAATTCTCTCTATTTCCACTGGATTCAGTCCTGATCCTGAAATGAAGCTAAAAATCTCTAATAACTATTTTTTTCATTTGAGAGGGAAACATGTGTTAAATATGTAAATTTGTAATAAATATGTAATTTTTCCTAATACATAAGTATTCAACACATGTCTTTTAGTGAAATTATAAATATTTTTTCATGAAGTTAACATTTTGTTTATTTCTTTCAATATCTTTCTCCATTGACTTATTATACTTTCATACTCACCAAATATCACACCTTATTTGTTTATTTCCTTTTTGTGAAGTAAATTCCATTTTTTTAATCTCACTGAATCCCTAACACTTCATTGTGTTTAACTGCAGATCAACTTTTTAAAAAACTTATTGATTTATTTTGCAACTTCATTTATCTATCCCTTGTGTTTTTTAATGTGTTTTGTGTGTGTGTGTGTGTGTGTGTGTGTGTGTGTGTGTGTGTGTGTGTGTGTGTGTGTGTGTGTGTGTGTGTGTGTGAGATTAGAACTAAGTCATCAGCATATGTCATACTCATTGGTAATATAACATATCCTTCCAGTTCATATCTTGATTCACTCATTTCATACATACACATCTGTACTACTGCTTTCATTATTAATACAAATTTGGGCATTCCTGTTTTACTTCTTTCTTAATACTTATTTTTTACCTATCCATCCATTTATCATAACTTGTACTCATGGATATTTATAAAATTTCTTTATTACATTAATATTTTTTTCTCATGAGCCACATGCTTCTAAAATATGCCATATTGCTTTGTGGCTCTCTTTATCAGAGGTTTTAGTTAATACACTAGGTATCAGTTTATTTCTTTATTTTCATTCTGTATCATCTCTATTACTTCTTTCACTATAACTAATATTTCTTTCACTTCTTTTACTATTATAGCATAGATCCTTTCACCTACTGCTGCACCCATCCTTTTTTGTAGTATTTTCATAAATTATGTCATAGTAAGTATGCCCTAGGCATATAGACCTCCAATTTTTATATGTTTTGCTTCATCCCATGTCCATATAAATGTTATCACTCCACCACATATGCCTTCTTCCATCATACCTTCCTTCACCCATGCATTTAATATGTTTTTAAAAAAATAACACCCCTTTCACCTTTAGTTTCCTTATCATAGTAATAACTTATACCATCTAATGCTGATGCTAATTCATTCTTACCCTCTTTTAGCACCTTCTCTGTTTCTTCTATTGTTATATAATTGGGTCTACTTCAGAATATCAAAGTCCCATATCAGTAAAACCCACAACATCAAGATGGAAATATTGGAACTCCACTTCCATGAATGGTCAAATCATTGAAGACAATGCCCAGGAAAGGGACTACTTGGCTACCATGGATCTATTTGCTCTTCTCCCCACTATAGTGCAATCTCAGACTTGGTATATTTAGTTAAGGGGTGGGGGACATGTTGGTGGGTTTTAATCACTGCAATGAGTGTATGCTGTCCTAGTGGCCAAGTGATTACTTTTCCGGTGAATGTTTTTGCTGGTGTACACATTCATGGAAGTGAAGCTTTGATATTTTTGTCTCAATGATGCGGGTTTTGCTGAGATCAGACTTTGATATTCTGAAGTAGACCTATATAATTTTCTAAAAAGAATCTTTACTTTTTCAGATATTTTCCTTTCCATTCTTTGTGTGCATTAGTTTTCTCTTTCTTATACAGTTGCTGTATAAAATTATGTACCCCCTCCATAGTATCTTCGTGTTTCTATTTTATGTCTCCTTTGTCATCTAAGATGGCATGCATCCTCCCTACTGTCACTTTTACTTATTTTCCTAAATAAATGGAAACCTCCATTTTTTCATTTCAGAAAAAAAATCTTTGCCTATGTAACATAATTTTTTATTTTTTCTCTTTTCTTTTCATGGATATGTTTTTCTCTTCCCCTTATTTTGTCATTTCCTTGTTATATCCCTTTCTTATAATTCTGTAAAATGTCTTTATATTTCGAGCCGGATTCATGAAACCTCCATGTAAGACTTAATATGTCTTACTCGGAGGCTGCAGTTGAACGCTATGACGTCAGCGTGCCATGAATATTCATGAGGGCACACTGACTCATCCATAACTCTTACACGGACTGAGTAGGCAAGCAGGGGGCGTGTCTGACTGCCGAGCAGTCTAAAAGTCCACGCCCCTGCAAGGTTTTAAAAAGATAGCGTCAACAGACAAGAGCGAGTTCGCTCAAATGTACTTGCACCCAACACCACACTCCCTGACACTGTAAACCCCCATCACAGTTCTAAAACGTAACAAATAAATATATTTTTTTAAATCCACGATATAGCTGCCCGTATTTGCACTTGTTTGCGCGGGTGTGCCCATTGTTTAACCACAGTTAGCCATTGTGTTATTGAAGAGCATATAAGAACTACTTATGCAAACTAATCCAAATTGCAATAGCGTAATGGTAGTGCATATGCACAAAGCGAAAGCATTTACGGTTTGAGTCCCACCACTCCCCTTCTTATTTATGTTTTAAATCAGAATTTGAAATAATACCAGACATAAATGATTAAAATTTAATTAAAAGCAGTGAAATGGCCAATGTATCAGTGAACAAAATATATATTTTTAAAGGACCCAGATATATAATAGCCTTCTGTTAAGCAGTGCTGTACCTAGGTAAACAGAGGTGCCCATAGTTTAATAGCACTTTACCCAGCTAAACAGAGGTGCCCATAGTTTAATAGCACTTTACCCAGCTAAACAGAGGTGCCCATAGTTTAATAGTGCTTTACCCAGCTAAACAGAGGTGCCCATAGTTTAATAGCGCTTTACCCAGCACAATAGAGTTGCCCAAAGTTTAAAAGCGCTTTACCCAGCGCAATGTGTTTGCGCGGACGTGCGCGCTGCGCCAACCAGAGCACCGTAGGGCACCGTGGAGCAACATAGAGATAGGTTGCTTAAATGCAGCCATACCCCCTAGCCTGTCTAGACAGTATTCAAATAAAAGAGTGACAAGGCTCGAACCCAGGACCCTGTGCATCATAATCAAAGCACAAAACCACTAAGCCATGACAGCTTAGGAGAAACAGCCACTATTAGCGTACATATACATAGAAATGGTAGATTAACCATTACTAAGCAGGTCTGCAGTCAGCGTAGAATTCTCAAAAGCAGCCAATCACAAAAAAGTGCGGGAAATGCGGCATATTTAAGTCCCATAGGCAGGAATACTCGCCATAACTGATTGTGGTACCCACGTGCAGTCAGGATGGCTGGCATCGGAGAATGTAATCGCTTTAAAGTGCAAAGGTGGGGCATTGAGGAGTCTAAATATATGGTTTGGCTCCTAGTCCACCAACATGAAGGCCGACTCATGCAGGGCCAGGTTCAATGGGGAGCGTACAAGGCAAAGGCGTGGAACCAGTTGGCACATGATCTTACCAGTGCCACAGGCATTCCCAGGACTGGTGAGCAGGTCCGTCACCACCATGCGGACCTGAAATGTCGAAAGGAGGACCAACTGAACCGATGGATCCAGGAGGCCCATCATATGCTCAATGCCCCACTACTGAGTAAGTATCCATGTAATTAAGTATGTAAGAAATGCTATCCTAGCCTATAGTATGGATATGTATGTTCCAATATCCCTTTGTTTATATTACAGCTGCAGGTGTTCCTTCCACGAATCGGCAAGCCTTTGCTGATAGGCTGTTAAGGCTGCGCCACCAGGCAGGTTAGTAATTATTCAGCTGGTATTATTATAGAATATAAGTGAGACAGCCTGTAAAAGAGTTCAGTGTTGTAACCCAGTAATAAAGGTCAAATAAGCCTAGAATAAAGCTTCTGTTAGTATTCTAAGATCAGATAAGTGATGCAGCCTGAAAAAGAGTATTGTAATTCATTAATAAAGAGTAAACAAGTCTCAAATAGAGTTTTCACCTGTATTGTAATATCAGATAACTGCTTCAGCCTGAAAATGAGTGTTCTAATCCATCAATAAAGGACAGACAAGTCTTGAATACATCCTTGTATATACTGTCATATGAAATAAGTGAGTCAGCTGGAAAGGATTGTTGTAAGCCAGTGATAAATGTTAATAAAGCCTGGAATTAAGTACCATCCTGAAATGTAAATATAGAATAAGTGAGAGAGTGTGAGAAAGAGTTTGAAGGCACCAATAAAGGTGTAAGAAGTCTGGAATAAAGGTATACTGCATGCACTACATAATTAAATGAATGAGACAGCCACAACCAAAGAGTGAAATGTTTTTAATAAAGTACAATACCTGGACTGTGTCCATCCCACATTTTGGATATGTTGTTGTACCCTTGCATTATAGAGATAATATGGATGTATGAAATGCTGAACATCCACAGTTGTCTAGGCCCATATAAACTGGCTGATGGGAATGCCAGTATCTCTGAGGAATATTTATAGCCCTCAGCTGTTTCATGTATAGTATGTACATGTTAATCCGGTACATGAGCAGCTTGTGCTTGTGATCCCACAAATGTCAGTGTGTTGCTAGAACTGTACGTAACTGTTCAAATGTAGCAGGATACTTTACCTGAACACAGCCAGATATGAACATATATGAATACAAATGGAATGTATATTAATGTAGCAGTAACATCTCCATCACCAACATTTCTAAGGTTACATACAGGGAACTGTACTAATACATGTAGGGGATATATATCTGCAGCTAGTAGGAATGTACAGTATAGGTATAGGTATTTTAAGTTGTTAATGTAATATTTTACCATCCTATGTTATGTTCACAAATGATGCCATTCCACACCAAACTGAGTATGTCTATTCACAATTAATTCATATGGACATTTGTCCTGTTGGTTTATACATATCTGCATGTATGTTGATGCATGTGCCCTGTTCACATATCCAAACCTGATGGCCCGTTGCCACCAATCAACCCTGCATGCTGTTGGAATGTCCACTGTTGTTCTAAATATGCATGTGTTATGCTTGCTGTTCAACGTTTGGAATTCATGTGTGTTTGGTTAATGGGAATACTAATGCATGCTGTCACAACTAATTTGGAATGGTGTTGTTTGTTACTAACCCAAAATGCCATTAAATACTGCTAAACATAGGACAACAGGGAAGGCGGGTCCCAGCGGACCCACCTCTCCCAACTCAGCTGGCGATTGCATCTGGCACGAGTGCCCAGCCCGGGACCTCCTCCTCCAGTGGCCCTTTGCCACCTTCGGGTGGAAGCGCTGCAGGGGATGGGGCTTGCCCCCCCTTCTGCAAGCGTGGCCACAGGAGAGCCTCCACTCACCCTCCAAAGGGTCCGGGCTGTGGTGCGTAGTGAGATCAGGCGTTGCATGACTAATCCCCTACACCAGCTTGAGGTGAGAGTGGTGAAACTCACGAGTGTGCCTGCTCCTCCTATCCAGCCCCCAGCACAGCCTCGGCCTGGGCTGTGAAGGCACAGTGGTAACTGCCCATGGGTGAGGATCTCAGTTCCACTGTTGCCACCTGTGGGCTCATGGGCTTGTGATATCCAAGCATCCGTCCCCGTCAATTGTGTGTACCCACCACATGTCATACTCCGCCCCTGTATGCATCTTGTTTGTCTTGTCTGTTAACCTCCCCAACCCACTTCCCTCAATATTCCTACTTCCTTTACCTCGCATTCCACTCCTACCTGAAAAAAAAAATAAAAAAGGGCAATCTGTGCCTGCAAAAACATTACACCCCATACATAGCTGCCCATTTCACATACATGTCTGCTGGACATGTAAACTGATAATTACAATTGGCTGTACAACATACTTTGTTGTCCTCACTCCTCTCTCAGGGGTGGAAGGTTTCAAATTTCACTCTAAATTTCTAACATATGCACAGCTGTTGCTGGTAAAGAATTGGGCAGCTATGGGCCTTCCCTACATCCTTCCTGCACATCCCGAGTTTGTTTTCCTACTGTCCTACCCTCTTTGTGCCCCCTTTTTTCACCACTTTCTTATTTCCACATTTTCTTTTCTTTAAAAGAAATTAGCACGGGTGTTAGCGGGAGTAAGCACTTTTAAGCAGTAGTCAGCGGGTATGCGCTTGTGTGCGCTTAGCTAAGTGTAGATAAGCATAGCTAAGCATCGCACAAACCCGTGCAAACCCGCTTATAACTGCTAAAAAGTGCCTTAGTCACTCTGTATGACAAGGCCTGTAGTCTGCTCATCAGCAAAATAAAATACCCCTCTCAGTCTCGAACCCCAGACTGCATGAATTACCACTGAGACACAGCAGATATACAATAACTTGTTGCTGTAATAAATATATCATGCATTACTATGAGGGAATGTAAAGGGAAAATAGGAATGCCATAACACAAATCTTGTACTGTGGGCCTTAACCAGCAGGTGTTGTTGAATTGCATGACATGACTGTGAAAAGAGAATCAGCCATACTAGTAGGGAATAAGGTTACAGTAGCAGCTTACAAACCCCACACAGTATCAGGGCAGGATAAACACTGGCATATTTGCATAGGTCACAGGCCAGACCTCCCAACAGTGACTGCTGTACAGTGATGACCCTGATTTGTAAACAAATGTTAGCTGTGCCCCACACAGGCATATCAGCTTGTCTGCTGTTACACACTCTGCAAATAGCTGTAGAATGAATCCCACAAGCATGCCCTTATCTAGAAGTACAACACAGAAATAGCAAAGGATGTAGCCATGTACTGCTAGCAACCACCTGTGACAATGCCATTGTTCAGGTGCTGAAAAGACTGCTGTGGTGCACAGTCAAAGAATACTAGGCTGACCTCTGTCTACCATCTGGATATGTCCACAGATGGGAGGTACTCAGACAGACTACAAGCCTTCATAGACTTACAGGTACACAGCAACTCTGCATGTTCAGTAAGATAAACATCACACGATAATAAATAATGCACACTGCAGTTCTGCACCCCTACCCAAAGGTACTATATACCGATGTTGTCAGGCACAACCAAGGGTGTAGGTAGGCATACACAGTACAGAAATATGTCCAGTTGTCCTGAGCAGTCTGTGCTAATGCCAACACAAGCCACAAACTGTTCAGATGTGAGTAACGTACTAATGACAGTATAGCAGTTCACAAACAGTGCATGTGCCTGATATTCATAATTGGTAGTACAACATACTTAGATGTCCTCATCACTCTCTCAGGGGTGGAAGGTTTCAAATATCCCACCTAATATATTGCATATGCACAGCTGTTGCTGGTAAAGAAATGGGCAGCTATGGACCTTCTCCACACCCATCGTGTACATCCCAAGCTAGTTTCCCTACTGTCTTCCCCTCTCTGAGCACCCTTTATCACCACATTCCTATCTCCCCATTTACTTTTCTGTCAAAGACATGAGCTCGGGAATTAGTGGGAGTGAGCACTTGTAAACAGTAGTAAGCGGGTCTGCACCAGTGTGCTCATGTGTGCGCCTAGCTTAGCATTGCTAAGATATGATAAGCTCCACCAAGCTTAGCTTACTATTGCTAACATAAAATGAGCTAAGCTAAGCTTAGCTTAGTATTGCTAAAATACACTAAGCTGAGCTAAGCATTGCTTAGCATCAGTAAGCGTCACGCAAACCCGCGCCAACTCACTTACAACTGCTTCAAAGTGCCTTTGTCACTCTGTATGACAAGGCCCTTGTATTGCTCAGCAGCAAAATAAAATACCCTTGTCAGTCTCAAACCCCACACATGGGCTCACCAGTCTGCATGGTATACCACTAAGCCACAGCATATATACAATAACTTGGTGCTGAAATAAATATAACATGCATTACAAGGAGTGTATGTAAAGGGAAAATAGGAAAGCCATAGGAATACATTGCAATAAAGAAATATGACATGCATTACAAGGACTGGATGTAAAGGGAAAATAGGAAAGCCATAGGAATACATTGCAATAACTACTGTTGTATGCCAGTTAATTCCCTAATTCCAAAAGAAAGTACATACTCCCATGTATCCAATGTTAGCATTAGGAGGTGTGAGTAAACTTACACACTGAGAAGAGTGTACTTGAAGAAGCAACAGTCAGGTTTTAGTACAACATGCATTTCACTGGCTACAACCCAGCTTCAGATATGAGACATATACCAACCTTCTGACTGACACAACAGTGTCCACAGCAAACAAGCATGGTCCCCACCTTGCAAAACTGAAAGGCCTATGCCTACCTAACCTATCATTTTATAGCAGTGTCCTGAAATCACACTGAGAACTGCAATTACCACACAGCAGGCTGCATGCAATTACTAAATGGTGGGCACCAATTGGTGCAGAGGCCATCACATGCACATGTGCAGATACCTACAAAAGCAGCTTGTACCTGCTGTCCACACATGCAATAATATCATTGCAGCAACTGGAGAGAGAGAGAGAGAGCAAGCGAGAGAGACAGACAGACAAACAGTTGGTGAGACCAAACCAAAAAAAAAAAAACAGAGGCGGTTGGAGAAACAAGGTAAAAAACACCAAACTCGAGCCTCGAGGAGAATCCACAGGTTTATTAGGCCAAACTGCTAAAATGGAGGTCGTAATAATCCACTTAGAACCACTGCAAACAAAAGTTGTATTAAGCCAAACTGCTAAAATGAAAATCGTAGTAATCCACTTAAAACCACTGCACACAAAAGGTATGTAAAGCGCTTTTCATTCGGGTTGATACCCGAACTTCATCAGACAACTTTCAAAGTAAAATAAAATACCTGGTGCTGGGGTTAAAATAACCTCTCCTTTTTAAAAGCACCTATCAGAAACCTTGTTACCAATACATTGTTTAGTCAGAGTGCACAATGTAAATTTAAAGTTATATTACGTTCACGTTCATCACTTTGCATCAAAGTAGCGTCATCTCATAGTTGTTGTCTTCATAAATATTACTTTCCCTCAAAGTACACCTCAATAACAGAAGAAAGTAATTAAAAATAGTAGTAATAGCTAAATAGTAACAAGTAATATTAATAAATAAATTATAAGTAAGTGAAGTAAAAATTAAAACGTAGAATTATATAGTGAAAAAAGTAGGTTAGTTTTCTTTCATTGGTACCATTTTGACATTTTACTTCAGCATAAACTGTCACAATGGCAAAAAACAAACCTATCTAAGTAAAATGTGTAACCTAGTTCTTATGTTCTTCCTTTATAACGTACTTTAGACCAGGTACACGGAATATTATAATATTCTTATCTTATGTGAACAAGTCACATTCGAATAGAGGGTTTTTTTCAGGTAAATATTTACAGTTAGTGTTATTGTCAGTGCAGTAGGTTAATGTCCTCATGATAGAGAAAAATACACCTTGTTGGTCCAGTTTAAGTATTTATCGAGGATGTTTGACCACCCCGGTAAGATGCTCAGGTGATATGAGCCTGACTATAGATAACAAACTCCTTAACCCTCCCTAACTTATTCCATCAAGAGTAACTAGTGTGTATAAGTCTAGTTCGATCTACACTCCTCACAACCTAAGTTGTTATTTAAACCAACAAGGATTTTGTATCAGCCCTTATGTCATTCCAGTATGCTATTGCCCTAATAGGATAAATGGACTAAAGGCTGTCTTGACAAGAAAAGGGGGGAAAAGTACACTGTACTGAGTACATCTCACTTGTAATACTATAATACCTCAGTAGATGTTCGCCTCACCATTGAGTTGTGAATTTTAAGTTTAAATTCGGTGTTTCCTACCTCCCTGGTCACCTAAGGAGACTTTTTAGTTTCAAGATGCATGCGATCGAACAGGAATCATTGATTCCCGGTTGGATACTTGCATTAAGCCTGATCTGCCAGTTTAGTTCACTCTTCTCCAAGAGTAACTAGACCAAACTGATGTTTACCTGTCCAGGTCCAAACACTCACAAATCCATACTTGAAATAACTTTGAATTTAAAATAATGCCCCTCATTGTTTTCACAATGTTTTGCCAAAGCATTCTCCTTGTTCTTTCTCCTAATTGCGTACCGTGTTGTAATACGGTCCCTAATTCTCCGGTCCGTCTTTCCGACATAAAAAGCCGGACATTGTTGGCACTGTGCAATATAGAAAACAAATTTCGTGTTACAGTTGTATTTACCTTGGATGTAGAAGGTCTCTCCTCTAATTCTAAACTTGTTATCTCCGTCAATATGGGTACATTGTTTACATGATCCACACGGGTGTGTACCTCCTCTAGGTCTACTCTCCTCTGTGTGTTTCTTTTTGAGAAGTTCTTTAATGTTTGTTCCACGCCTAAAACAAATCAAAGGGTTCTCACCTATCTTCTGAGAGATGTCTTTATCCAGTGCTAGGTAATACCAGCATTTTCTAATAGCCATTTGGATCTCCGGGGCCACTGGGGTGTAAGTGAAAGTGAATGAAAGTGTCGACCACTTAACATTCCGGTGGGAAAAACCACTACCTGTCAGTGTGTTTTCTCCTTGGGACTGGCGATCAATAGAAAGCCCGGCCTGGGGTGTGTTGTCAGTGAAAAATACCACTTCCTTTTGGTTATTTAATGTTCCTAGAAGGATGGGCTTATATATTCTCTTACTTCTCTTGGCCCTAACTTCCTTAAATATGTTATTTAAGAAGCCTTTAGGGTAATCTCTTTGTTTGAACATGTTATATAAAAAGTTACATTCTGTCACAAAGTCTTCGTCTAAAGTTATCATACGGGCTGCCCTCACAAGTTGGCCTTTTGCAACTGATTTTTTCTGGTGTAACGGGTGTTCACTAGTGAAATGTAAAAAGGTATTAGAGTAAGTTGGTTTTCTGTAAATTTTAGCTGTATATCTCCCCTTCAGTAGGTCTTTACTTAGGCTAATGTCCAGGAAATTGATTGAATGAGTCTGAAAGTTCTGGGTAAATTTCAGAAAGGTGGTGGTTTGATTTAAGAAGTCAACGAGTGTCGCAGCACGTTGTCTATCTCCCACTAGGATGATAAAAATATCATCCAAATACCTCTTATAGGCTATAACTTGTTCAAATTGCTGGCTAGTAAAGACAAACCTGGTCTCCCAGTGGGCCATGACTAAATTGGCGAAACTCGCCCCCACTGGTGACCCCATCGCCACCCCTATCTTTTGCAAGTACACTTTGTCATTAAACGTCAAGTAATTGTTTTTCAAGACAATGTCAAGGAGCTGTTCAATCAAAAGACATTCATTCTCAGGTGCCCCTCTGTCCCTTATATGTTCAAC
>NC_056743.1:1313605514-1313613014 GCF_019279795.1 Protopterus annectens | reverse complement strand
ATAATGCATGCTGTGCATGTTTGCTGTGAGACGTGAAACATCTCAGTAATGTCAGTAGCTGCCTCATTCACATGCAATGCACAGAGCATCAGACACAAATGTGGCAACACTGTACTGCACATTGGATAGGCATAGTTGACACACATGTACACAACATAACACGTTTGTCATACGCAGACCACCTCAACTTGCTACACATAGTGTAACTGGACACCCACTGGCAGGTCACACTTCAGTATCCCACATGTCATCCACACACCACACATACCATACCTGAGGGGTAGGGGCCTAGCATGGGGCTGTGCAACATTCTTCAACACATAACACAGTCATGTTAGGCAATGCTCCCTATTGGACACCTCACGCACCCTTGTGCAACGTGGCTGTGTAATTGTGAACTTAGCCACAGTACTGCGGTTCAGGTACAGATTGCTAGGCGGTGGTCTAGCACACTTTAGTGGCCTTGAGTGACCACATGATGCATGATGCTGATGGCTAATGGTACTACACCATATACTGTTACAATCGCCATGTCCAGGATTGGTATCCCATCACGTATACATGCACCACCCATCCCGTATGTGTACATAGCATGCATGTGCTATACCTGTGTCCACAGTTATCTACTACAGACACAGATACTGCAATCAGACATGGAAATCGATGTGACACACAGATAACACACGCAGCCATGGTATGTATACCTGTGTGTGATGGTGCACAGGACATTGCAGAGCTTATAATACTTGCACAGAAATGTGTCCTTGTACACATTGTGTTCCAGGGTGTAGGCAATCACTGAACATGTACACACATGCACCACAGCCATGTACATTGTCATCAACTATGGCTGTCTACACTCACACTGCATGGACTTCAGCAACACTTATTCTGCATGCTGACACGTGTGCGTGACTGTTTGCCTTGTGATACTGTCACCCACCTTCAACCAGTATTGAGTATGATTTGGATTTCTATTGTGTGTGTGTATCTGCTGTAGTGAGGAGTGTGCATGTGTTCCTTTGTGCATGTGTTCCTGTGTGCATGTGTGCATGTGTTCATGTGTGCATGTGTTCATGTGTTCCTGTGTGCATGTGTGCATGTGTGCATGTGTTCATGTGTGCATGTGTGCATGTGTTCATGTGTTCATGTGTGCATATGTGCATGTGTGCATGTGCAGACCGTAATGTGTGTTTCCTGTCTTCCTCTCACAGGTGCTGAGGTAGGGCTTGGCGAAAGCAGCAGGCGACCTGAAGCCACTGCCACAGATAGTGGTGATGATGAAACATGTATTTTGGCACAGGGAAATTTGACAGGGTCTGTCGTTGGTCCACCAATCGACAGTACACAGCGTTCAACCCCATTTATGCACACACTCATACTGCCATTACATCCCTCACCACCAATGGCCATAGGGGAGGGACAGCATATAGTTGGTATTGACCAGGAGAGTGTGGTACCCATGGCACGTGCATCCCCTCACAGCAGCAATAGCCATAGACCCACAATGGTACCACAAAGGCAGAGGTCCAGGGGTTCTCGGGGGAGCATCACTGGACATATTGCCCCTGGCAGGCGTGCCCTCACAGGTCTTACGATGACCACTATGTTCCAGGCTGTAATGCAGGCTCAGGCACGTATGGAACGGTACACCAGGCAGGGACTTAGGGTGCAGAGGGCACATAACACCGCTGTCAATGACAGCATCCGTGACCTTGCCAGTGCCATCCGGACATACACCATGGTCATTGATAGACGTTGGGGGGAGACAATAGATGCCCTCCACAACATGTCTTCCTCAAGCCAGGACCATGCAGGATGGTTGCAACGTCGACGCGGATGCATGCGAGCAACAGCAACAGTTAGCAGTGGTCACGGATGGCCCACAGCTCACAGCTGCTCCCGTAGTGGCAGTACCAGCCCCAGCAATGCTGGGGCTGGCCTGTCCATTGTCCATCCCAGTAGACCACGTGCACATGGCTCTGGTCAGTCCCAGCAGGGACATGGGTCCAGTTGTCATACCTCTGCCTCTGATGACACTACCCAGTCAGGGTTGGTACCCGATACCATCCGTAGCACCCCTGCCAGGCACAGGTACTGTGTCTGTGGCCAGAGACAGTGATCTGTACAGCCAAGCAGGTGCAGTCTGTGGCTGTCCCACAAACCACCGTATATGGCAGCCACATGGTGGAGCTGTGTGCATGCAGACACACACACATTAAGCAAACAACTAGGTCTCACACATACACACACACACATTACATCAACATTGGCCCATGCTGCACTGTTGTCCCACACACACACACACACACACACACACACACACACACACACACACACACACACACACACACACACATGCCGATTGGATGGGTCAATGTCAGGCTCTGGCAAACAACAAAACACCCTGTGCATATGATGATACCTGTGCCGCCTCCTGTCATCTGCATTATCGATGGAGGGACAGGCTAACATGGTGCTGATGCACAGGGTGACACTATAGCAGTGTAGCAATAATAGCGAGTTGTCAACATGGAAGTCTAACTACATCCTTGTAGGTATATCTGAGCAGACATTATGCATCAAAGCTCTGTTTGTCAATGTAGCATTGTTTACACCACTGTTAGGTCTGAGTATATATTATCCACCCATGTGCCACTTGGCTGATGTGTGTTGTGTTGCCAGCGTGTGTTAGCGAGTGGACAGTACGTGTGTGATGTGTGCAGTACAGATTAGCAAGTGTACATCTGTGAACATGGTGGGTGCGCACTGTCTGGATGTACGTGCATAGTGGACACATGGGACGTGTGGCCTACCCTGTCGTACACATTATTAACATCCCATTACATCTTTCAATGGCCAGTATGCATTCTACTACAGTTATGTACTAACATGGGTAGACGTGTGTATGACATGGGTTCACACTATGCAGCGGATGATACCGTTAATATCTGTCAATGATTTGCAGTCTGGTAGTATACACAACCTCAACAGTATGACTATAAGCAATCATTGGATGATGTCCTGACAATTGACACACAGTAGTGGGGAACCCAGTATCAATTGGATCCTTCCGGTGCTGCACTATAATACTAACCAGTGGTGATGACTGCCCCCCATTACTTTGACCACACCTGTGTGTCATATAGCCTCCTTAGGTACATGCAGACACACTAGGGATGTGTCCATCCAAATCTGGGAACACATGGAATGGCATACAATGCATTCCCTGGATGGGATGCATATCCTACACAAGGATATCATACAGACAGATACCTGTTGTGTGATACATGCTGTATAGCAGTAAGCCGACTATGGCATAGTCATCCTCATGTACTATACATAGTATCCCATCAGTACCACACTGGTGGTAGCCCTCAACATGTATGTCGGGTACCATTGTGTACATACAGACCCATGTTATGTCATGTGTCCCTTCATATCCACATATCCATAGGTATTGTGGAGTCCCAAGGTGTATCACAGACATTAGAGGCCTGAATGCATATCCACAAGGCAGTCATACACCTATAAAGACTGTCCATTCTTGGCAGCCTTTGTTGTGTATGACCATGTCTGACATATACCCCAGCCATATACCCTCACTCACACTACTCTTCAGTAACCGTCATGGGAGTGTGTGCCACAGATGACCTTGGTCACAGAACACGACAGTGGATGGCGATGTCACATACATACATATGTGACCTACGATCTGAGTAGCAGCGGCACAACCTGTCAATGGAAACAAATGTATTCATGTAGTATGCAGGCTTCACACCTATGTACTGATTGAGGGGACATGTACACATATATATTTGCCACGCAGATACCTGATGTCTGCAATACACTTACTGTTGTCATCATACTATGTCATACCATAGTAAAAGCAAAATCCACACCGTGTTAACCAACAGTGACACACACACAGTCAGCATTTGTAGGATTCAAACCCCTATCTACCAATGTTAGGATACTAGAGCGTGACGCATTAAAACGGCGTGCTATTTGCTTTACTGGCTGGTGTACCCTCTCCTGCTGTATTTGTAGGATGGTGACATCATCAGACTTTACAAAGAGGAATGTACCTCCTTTACTGGGTTTTCCCAGTCTCCAAAAAAGAACACGTCTCAACAACACACAGCCTCCCACACACACTTTGCAGGATTCAAACCCCTATCTAACTATGTTATGATACTGGAAAGAGACGCATTAACATGGTGCATTATTTGCTTTACTGGCTGGTTTCCCTTCTCCTGCTGTATTTCTAGGATGGTGACATCATCAGTCTTTCCAAAGAGGAATGTACATCTTCTAGTGTGTTTTCCCAGTCTCCAAAAAGTGCACTCCTTTCAAAGACAATTGCACGCATACAGTCAGTGTTTGCAGGATTCAAACCCCTGCTTAACAATGATATGATACTAGAAAGTGATGCATTAAAACGGCGCGCTATTTGCTTTACTGGCTGGTTTATCTTCTCCTGCTGTATTTGTAGGATGGTGACATCATCAGACTTTCCAAAGAGGAATGTACATCTTCTAGTGTGTTTTCCCAGTCTCCAAAAAGTGCACTCCTTTCAAAGACAATTGTACACACACGCTGTTTGAAGGATTCAAACCCCTACCTAACTATATTATGATACTAGAGAGATATGCACTAACACTGCACGCTATTGGCTTGACTAGCTGGTTTCCCTTCTCCTGCTGTATTTATAGGATGGTGACATAATCACACTGGACATGGTGATGTGTGTACACTTTGTTTTATGCCATTCCAGGAATGGTCCTTGTGGGTCAGCAGGTGTCAACAGCTTGAGCATGACCTCAGTATCCTTACCTTGTGTGATCTATCTGTGGACACATTGACATTCCGTCATATGTCAACACATATTTATGCACAGCTTCTTGGTTTTGTGGATACTACATGTGTCTGGGATGTTGATAAAGGGCTATTCAAAGTCTATGTGACACATGTGTAGATGTGTTCATTGATGTATGTCCTGGGTGGCTGCCTTGCAAACAGTCTAACATGTTTGGGTAACCATGATCTGCACATGAACATACCACAGTTGGTAGGGTTGTGTGTGTGTCAGCTTCCAATAGCTCTGTTTATGACTCCAACCATAATGGACTCCATGACCTTGCAGATCAGACCTCATAGGCGTACTGGACTTGACTTCCCATGGTGTGTTGTGCACCAACACTTGTGGGGAATGCCATATGTAGCTGTGACACATTCAACGGTTCCACATCCTGTGTAGGGGGTGCGGCTCAGCTAACTGCTCAGGTGCATGATCTGTTTGTTCTGTAGTTTGCGCATGACACATATTGTGAATCAATGTATTCCACCTGCTGCCATGCTTTTGGCAGTGGAGGTAGCTGCTCATCCATTCTACATGTGATATCTCCTGGTATGATGATGTGGACTATTGTCAGTGGGGTATGGGTATGTACATATGGGCCTGTCTGTCATGATGTCGGCATTGACACTCAGGTATAGTTGGCCCTGACTCAGGACATATATGTGTGTACATTGATATTTATGACATAGCGGAAGGAGGTGCCATGATTCAGTCTGGACTCCTTCTCAGCTCCTCTTTACAACACACTAATGAACATGAGCACTAATCCCTGTTATACTCTTTTTACACGCTTAACACCCTACTGATCCTTTGTGATCAGGCTACACAGTATGTCATGATAATATCCTGGCATGTCCAGGGGTCGGTTTTGTGTGTACTCTTCAGTCCAGCTTTTGCATATTGTGATATTGACACAATGTCACATCTGCCTCATGTACACAGACAACCCTATCCTCCTCCCGACAAACTCAGATATATGTGTGAGATGCACCTATATAGACATACAGGGAGCTGAAGTCTCTCGACCCATGACTGGCACAGTGTATCAGGTGGTGAAGGTAACCACTCACACCACATATCAGTCTCACATATCCTTTAGCAACAGCACTCAAACCACATTAGCACACATTGACATACTCGGATGCTGTAAATGTATTCTACCTAAGCAGCAGAGGCCTCCAAAGCAGACAGACACACACCTGCTACCCCACTACAATACCCACATATCACTAAGTTCACAATGTCTGTGTGCCACACAGTCACTGCCCTTCAGGCTAAACAACACACCTAATACACTTGTAATAGGCGACACTTATGTTCAGACACACTGACGTACCACTCACCAGCCCTGACAAGGGAATAGTCACTTTGGGCTGTCTGTTGGGTGCCAGGATCTGCCACGTAACACAGGCAGTCAGGTCACTCCAAAGCAAGTACAAGACTGGCACCATCATTGTCCATGCTGGTGTGTGTCACCTCAGACGTTACTCCCTGGACCACATGACATGGTACATGGAGGTACACTCTGATCATGTAGCCCAGGCCAGTATGACCCTGACCTTGTCTAGCATCTTACACCCACCAATTATGATGTCACAGTATATGGGCACACATATCACATTTAACAGTTGGCTAACAAATTTGTTTCATTCATAGGGGATACAGTGTTTGTCAGCGTATGGTGACATGCTCAACATGCCACGTAGCTTCACTATGGACAGCTTGCACCTGTCACCCTTGGACTTTGGTATGCTGGCTAAGGCTCTTGCTACCACCAGAGTGCCTTTTTTACACAGGGCTCAGAAGACAAACCCACTTCCATAGACATTACAGGTTAAATGAAACTAAGGGTAATGCTGCTCAACAACAGTTGTGTTAACCTCATATTGTGGCCACTCAGGACTCTCCTCAGTATGGAGGAGAGCAATATCTGTGCACTGACAGACACCTGGTTCAGGCTCACTTATGCACACCAGCACTACCAGGTTATGTTCCATACCATGCTGTCTGACAACAAGACTTGGAACAGACAACACAACTAGGGGGAGTATCCATATACATCACAGATACATACACCTCCAGGTTAGTAGCACTGCACAAAGCATCACAGACCATACATAGACAACTACCATTGTGCAATACTGCCTTTCAGCTTGTTGCCTGCTACAGAACACACTCCCAAACTCAGGAACCACACTCATCTTTTGTGGGAACTATGGAGGATATGCAGGTCTCCACAGACACCATTATATTGTGTGACTTCATATACACTTCATATACACACATATTGACTGGGGATACTACTCAAGCCCCGACAACCTCACCCAATAGTCACTACAATTTGTGGACTCATATGCTTTGGCACAACCAGTCAGCACAGCCACAAGGGGGAATACATATTGGACCTACTCATCACCAACATGGGGACTATGTGTTTCACACCTGCGATATACCCCTCATTGGTAAGGTCAGAACATACATGTATCTCACAGGACATACATATACCCTCCACACACCCATCCTGGGTAATCTTGGTGAACTTCTCATGAGCCAACATCTCACTTCACCAAAGCAAGGTGGTATCCTTCAGAGATCCTGAGACAGTGGCATATCAATGACACACTGCTGCACCACTCACT